>NW_005370187.1:629144-636453 GCF_000412655.1 Myotis brandtii | reverse complement strand
CAGGATATATTGAGTCTTTTGATCCAGTCTACTGAAGTCGGCAGCAAACAACAGGCAGAGGAAGGGAGGGGAGAGGGCAGAGGTGGGTCAGGCTGACTTCTAGCCGCTTCTCTCCTGCCTTTCGCCTACTCTGGGGTCTTCTGGGGGCAGAGCAAACTTGGCAGACACTTCAGGAGAGCAGGTGGTTGTTCCCAGTTGTGACCTAGGAAGGAGATTCTCCGGCCCTGAATTTTCCCCTCTGAACTCTCTTACTGTTCTCTGGCCCCCATTGCCAATTTTTGTTCAATAGACTTCTCACTCTGCCCCAGAACTGGGCCAGTCCTGCACTTGGGTGGCAAGGGAGGTGAGCAAGGCTGAAAGCGGGGAAGGCTGAGTCACTATAAGTGTGACTGAGACCTACCCCTTACTCTCTGAGCCGCAGTTCCCTCACTTGTAAAGTGGGCATCAGAATGCCTATCTCGTGAGACAGCCGGGAAAGGAAGTCAGAAAACTATGGGGTTGAGTGTAGAGTAGGAAGCACAGGATAAATGCAGGGTGTTTATCCAAACGGTAGGTAGCACAGCGCTGTCACTCCCGTGGGCTTCAGAGGAGCAGAAGACCCTGCTGTGGTAGCTGCTGCCCTCGGCTCCAGGGCTGGGAGCTTTCATTCGGCACCTAATAAGAGCTTGGGCTCATCCTAAATTCCCCGCCAGTGGTTCCACTATCCTCCTGGTACCCGAGACTTTGGCTCTTCCTCTCAGCCCATCTCCAACAAGAACCAGAACCTGACATGGCGAGGTCTGCACATCCAACCTTGTGCATCCCTCCCCTTCTCTGCCCAGTGCAGCTGCTGGGACCCTGGCTCCCGTGCCCCCGTCTGAACTTTGGTCCAGACATTCAGATTGATCTCTCCACTGCTTTGCTTTCTCTTACACCCTCCCCACAAGCCACTGCGGCCAGGGTGAGCTTCCTACACAACTCTGTTCACGTTTCTCCACTTAGTCCAAATCCATACGTGATCTTCATTCCCTACAGAAGGAAATCCGAATTCTGTCCTCTTTATAGCCACTCTCCACAATCACCCCACTCTCCTCAATGAATGGATGGACTTCCCACAAGTCCTTTTGACAATTTAGTGTTCCGGGCACGCTTGACTCCTCACTGCTCAAGTTCTTTTTTGGAATGAGATGGGTGGAAACAGATGTCTGCTATTTCCAATAAACACTACACATTCTGATCTCTGTGCTTTGGATTACTTGTCCTTCTGTGGAATGTGCCTCCCTCCCTCGCCCCGCCCTCTTCCCCCCTCCCCACCACTTGTCCTAGGAGACCTGGGTAAAATGCCACCTTTATCAGGAAACTCCCAGATCCAAGATGCCTCTCAGTGACCTGACGGTGTTCACACAGAGCTCCAGAGCCAGAGCAAGCTGACCTTGCTGGAAGGAGACATTCTGGATGAACAGTTCATGAAGAGAGCCTGCCAGGGCATCTCAGCTGTCATTCACGCCGCCTCTGTCATTGACGTCTTCAATGTCATTCCGAGAGAGACCATCATGAATGTCAACCTGAAAGGTACTATATCCTCGGGAGGAGGTGGCGTGGGGTGGGCAGGTGAGGCTGGGAGAACAGGACAAGGTAGAGAGGAGCAGGCCAATCACTGATCTGAGATCTGTGCTTTTGCTTAGCACTACCAACCGCAAGAGTGTTGGCTGTTGTCCTCAGGGTTTTTTTTGTTGTTGCTGTTGTTTTAATGTTTGGAAGGAGGGAGGGAGGGAGGGAGAGATAGAGAAACATCAATGATCAGAGAGAATCAATGATTGGCTGCCTCCTGTATGCCCCCTAGTGGGGATCCAGCACACCATCTGGGCATGTGCCATGACCAGGAATCAAACCAGGACTTCTTGGTTCATGGGTCAATGCTCAACCAGTAAGCCACACAAGCCAGGTGTCCTCAGGTGTTTAGATGAGAAAACTAGGGCTGAGAAAGGCTAAGTAGCTTCCAAGGCCCCATGAGCCAGAGAGGGAGAGCTAGGATTTAAACCCACAGCTGTGTGACTCCAAAGGCCACAGAAGCTCTTTCTAGTGCTGCTCCCATCGAGAGGGAACTAAACTCCAACCTCCAACACTTGATACCCAACCACCTCCCCTGGGCTGGAACCGGGTCTCCCAGCTGCTTCCTTAGTCATCATTGTAGCCCTCCCGTGTGGCTCTAAGGCGGTGGTCACACAGTGGGGCCAAGAACTAAGGGCTCTGGGATGAGGTGGCCCTAGGTCAGTTAGAAGCGATGGGCCTCAGCTCTGGGCCGGATTCGTTGGGCGGGACTTCCTGCGCAGGATGAGGCTGGTGCAGGGGTCTGGAACTACAGAATCATGGAGCACTTGACGTCCTGTAATATTTTCTTAACAATAATGGTATCCCATTATCCATAACACCACTTCTTCACCCACTACCAGGTCTCCTCGTAGAACTAGTTCTAACCAGGTGTCAAGATACACTTTCGATCCTCAGACCTTAAAGGCTTGGGTGCTCTTTCAGAAGTGTGGCTTCCCAATCTACTTTAGATGCATTTGCTCGAGGATTTGGCTTAAACCCCTCATTAGCTTGCCGTTATCATCCATCTGGTCCCTGGCGCCCAGCCTCTCTAGGACGACAGCACCCCATCTCCCTAGCCCATCTGTCTTCTGTGCCCTGCACTCCCAAGTTAGTCTACTCAGACTCCTCTTCTAAAGCAACGTATGGCTTTGGGTTTCTAGCCAAAAACAGCACAATAACAAAAAAAGACCCCTTTATGTTTCCACTAAGCCACACCCCTGATCACCCCCACATTGCAAGGAGGGGGTGAGAGTAACCAGTTTCTCGTGGTCAGCCCTCTCTCACAGTCCCCACCCTTCACAGCTCCCAACAACAGGAGATTTGAAATCCCTGAGAAGTGTTAAGTTGACTAAAAGCAAGGTCACTCCCAGGTTTAGAAAATACTTCATGATGATTGTCATTTCCCCCTCAGCAGGTAAATTAGCTCCAAATATTCTCTGCCTCTAGATTTAAATTATTTTTAATTGAAGATGTCTCTCCCCAAAATCAAACTTCACAATGTCCTTAAAAGGGATTTTTAAATGCAAAATATAAAAATGATGCTTTGGCCCAGAGATTCCTTGTAGGGAGGGCGCTCTGGATTACTTCCCAGAGCTAAGGTTCTACCCAGCTTAAGGGATTCTGCCAGATCCTCCAGTTGTAGGTATCACCACCAGAGGGCGCCCCCTCCTGATTCTCCCCCAGGCTCAACGAGCAAGGCCAGTGCAGAATTCCGCAATGCTTAGGAGGAGGAGGGTTATCACACCCACTTTTCATACCTGGGAAGTCACAGACAGAACTAGGATTGGCCTTACAGGGGACACACAATCGGGAGCAGAACCTGGATCTCCAGCTTCTCCCCAGAAAACACTAATTTGCTCAGTGGCTCTCAAAGAAATGTCCTTGTGACTACGTTTTTATTGGTCCTTAAAAAGAGAATACAAACAATTCAATATATATTTAAGAGTGTTTTTACCTATAAACCTGTGTGTGTGTGTGTGGTATGTGTATGTGTGTGTGTGTTTGAGATGAGAGTCCTTTAACTGTTCTCTTTTGCCGAGGGACTAGGACTGTCCATATTCTGAGAGTATAGCCTCCTAATTTCTTTTATTTAAAATAGCCTTCCATTAATGAGGTGGTAGGGATGAAAAATGATCATTTGTTAATGTCCATCATCAGGAAAATATGAAGTGGCAATCCTATGTCCTTTTCCAGAATCAGAAGTACACACACAGGCCCATGAAATCCAAAAGCCTAGACATCTTTGCTTTTTATAGTTGCACTTTTCTGTGGCATTGGCATGTCAGCTCTCAGCCAGAGACATGGGAGCATTCCATTCCCTCCTGGTCTGCAATAACCCCTCCCCCCTGGGGGTGGGGGTGGACAGGGTCGGTGGGCGTGGGTTCTTTGGGCTTTTGCCTGCCACTGACAGCGTGCTCCTGTGGGCAGGTACCCAGATCCTGCTGGAGGCCTGTGCCCAGGCCAGTGTGCCCATCTTCATTTACACCAGCACCATAGAGGTGGCCGGGCCCAACTCCTACCGGGAGGTCATCCAGAACGCCTCTGAAGACCAGCCTCTGGAAACCACGTGGTCGGCTGCATATCCGTACAGCAAGAAGCTTGCCGAGAAGGCTGTGCTGGCCGCGAATGGGTGGGCTCTTAAAAATGGTGGCACCTTGTACACGTGTGCCTTAAGACCCATGTATATCTATGGGGAAGGAAGCCCTTTCCTTTATGGCTTTATTGATCACGCCCTGAAGAACAATGGCATCCTGCCACACAACAGCAAGTTCTCCATCGTCAACCCAGTGTATGTTGGCAACGTGGCCTGGGCCCACATTCTGGCTCTGAGGGCCCTGCGGGACCCTGAGAAAGCCGCAAACATCCAAGGACAGTTCTACTACATCGCAGATGACACGCCGCACCAGAGCTACGACCACCTCAACTACACTCTGAGCAAAGAATGGGGCTTCTGTCTGGATTCCCGGATGAGCCTGCCTGTATTGCCGAAGTACTGGCTGGGCTTCCTGCTGGAAATAGTGAGCTTCCTGCTCAGTCCCATCTGCAGGTATCAACCCCCCTTCAACCGCCACACGGTGACCTTGTTGAATAGCGTCTTCACCTTCTCCTACAAGAAAGCTCAGCAAGATCTGGGGTACCAGCCGCTCTTCGGCTGGGAAAAAGCCAAGCAGAAAACCATGGAGTGGATTGGCTCCCTGGTGGAGCGGCACAAGGAAGCCGCGAGAACCAAGACTCGCTGAGGCGGGTGACAAGGGGTGCATGTGGGTATTGTGAGTGGGTGGCTGTCAGTCTCCCCTTCTGGTGCATCCCTGTTACAAGATGCCATCTCATTGCCTTCTTCCTCCCACCAGTCACTGGCCCAGCGAAGCTTTCCGCCCTACCCACCCTCCAGAGGACAAAGTGATTTCCTGCAACTGCTGGTCCCCACGTCCCAGTTGCTGATCCTGAAACTATTCGGGCCTCTTTTCATTTAGGTTTCTGCCTATTCATTTCATTTCCTTTGCCAATTACAAAATTTTTAAATTCCTATCCCTTTACACAACTCGGTGGAAAGAATAATAAATGTTTTCATGCCTAACCTGAAGGGAGTTGTGGTTTATGTGAATACATACCTTCCTCCTTTTGCCTCTATTTCCAGATGTCACCATCTCCTGTAAGAAAAACTGCATGGAACTGGGTATGTGCCCTGCCTGGGAATCAAACCCCCAACTTGTTGGTGTACTAGAGGACACTCCAACCAGCTGAGCCACCCGGCCAGGGCAAAGCAGTTAACATTTTTAATTCATCATGGTTTTACCTCCCTAAGGGGTCTTTTAGTAAATCAGCAACTTACAGTCTACTGGCAAGATCCAACCACAGAAACACTGACCGCTTTTCCATCAGTCCAGGCCCACTCCCAGCCACTCAATCAATAAGCTGTCAAATGTCTAGCCTTCACTGGAGGTGGCAGAATGGAGCCTCTGAGCAAAGCTTGGATATATAGATTGCCAGCAGGTTACTTTTCCCTGATCTTGCTGGGAAATTTAAGACAAGGGTCCTTTATAATTAAAGTCTTACTATTGCCGGCTTACAGCCTCAATAAAAGACACTGACAGGTGTAAAGCTATCACACGCAAATACCAAAAAAATGAAACAGACACAACATGATTGACAATTTAGTGTTGACAGGTATTATTTGAGTTGGTCACTGGGACAGGGGACAAAGAACTATGCTTTCACTTCACGCATTCAGCACTAACGACAGAATAGATGGACTTTTACAATGTTTACAAGAAGGGAAGGGGATACCTCCTAGACTTAAGGTTCAGTGGCAAAGATGAGAAAAATAATCGAAGAAAACAGGTCAAATAATCGAAGCCTAATAGGTCACAACACAAGCCTTACTACCCAAGGCCAAGTCCCTGTGGAAAGCCTGTTCACACCCATTGTGCTTGCTGCCTCATCTTAACCCATTCAGAAATAATAAAGTTGACGTTTTATTTTTTTTCTCTCTACTTTTTTACAAGACAAGCTTTGGATATTAAGAATTAATGGCCTCTAGTTAATTTAAAAATTTCTAACACTTTATGCATTAATGAAAATTGCTCCATCTATGTTGCACATGAATGGGACAGTATGGCAGGGTGTGCCTTAAAAGAATTCTTAAGGCTTTAGCAAAAAAGTGTAGTGTGCCATTATAGGTACAATAATTATTAGTTGTTTTTCTTAAATAAACTCTGAACTGCCCTATCATTCCTATACTATACATTGTACTTACTATACATTGTATTAGTTTCATGGCCCATAGCACAAAATTTAGAGTCTAAAAATTACTACATATATACAGCCCTGGCTAGTGTTGCTATATGGTTAGAGTGTCAGCCCCACACTGAAGGGTCTCAGGTTCAATTCCTGGTCAAGGGCATGTACCTGAGTTGCAGATTCGATCCCTGCCCGTGCAAGAGGCAGTCAATCGATGTGTCTCTCTCCCTCTCCCTTCCTCTCTAAAATTAAGGACATTTTTTACCCATAGCACAAAATTTAGAGTCTAAAAATTACTACATATATACAGCCCTGGCTAGTGTTGCTATATGGTTAGAGTGTCAGCCCCACACTGAAGGGTCTCAGGTTCAATTCCTGGTCAAGGGCATGTACCTGAGTTGCAGATTCGATCCCTGCCCGTGCAAGAGGCAGTCAATCGATGTGTCTCTCTCCCTCTCCCTTCCTCTCTAAAATTAAGGACATTTTTTATAAATATTTGGAGGGTACAATATTTAAGTATGCTAGTCAAATGCACTATGCATTTAAAGCCCAATTTGTATGAAGAAATTAAACAGCCATTTTACCCTTAATTTTCCAAATAAAGTGCTGTTTTCTTATCAAGTTCTTAAACTCTAGCACAAATTACAAGTTCAAATCTGTAAGATCATAAAAGACCTATACCCCTAAATTGGGATATTCTCATTGAAATCCGACCCCTGGAAATTTGGACTATCATACTTCAGACTTAGAGTCTTTCTCTTTTTTCACTTCTATCTAGCACTTATTACAGCTTCCTATCAGGCCTGACTCTCAAATACTGGCATTAACCTAAAAGGCAGAACTAAATCTTTCTGGCAGTCTTTCTGTCTGTGATCAGTAGTTCATGAACGATAAAAAAGGGTGATGTCAAAGAAGTTCAAAATAAAATAAAACCAACTGAGCGCACACACTCAAAGCTGCGCGGCCAGGCAGCAGCCACAAAAACCCGTGGGGGCGG
>NW_005370187.1:619755-628644 GCF_000412655.1 Myotis brandtii | reverse complement strand
GCCAGTGCGGGTTCAACTTCTGAGCCTCCGCTGGCTGGACCCCAAGCCCCTCGCGGACCCTCCAATTCTGTTGCCTTTTTTTTTTTTTTCACTCACAAATGGAGAACTTTATTATAAGGAGTCACGGGATTGGAATACTGTCTGTTTCTATACTGGTGGGATCTTTTCAGATTTTACTTAGCATAGTGACTACACCATTCTTGAGGCAGCTCTCGCTAGGTGTGGCATTGAAGATGACACCGTGAACAGAACTTAATAATTTAAAAATTGGCATTTACTACCATCCAATGCTAATTTGACATAGACATAGTAAGAAAACAATGTTTGGGTTTAAATTTCGCAAACTAAAAGTCCTTCATTAATACCAGCAACGTGATTATGGGCATATGAGGGAAATGAGTTCCTCCTGTCTGCAACATTCCATTCCCTTGGCGCCCCTCCCTCTTCGTGCCTGCAGAAGTCTCCAGTTTTCCAGGGAGGGGTGCAGTGTCCCCCCGCTAGGCACCTGTCTCGGTCCAGGGCAGTTGCTTATTAACCTGTCTCCCGGACTACACTGTGGACTTTGGGAGGGCACCACAGGGACCCTGTACTGACCACCTGTGCCCAGCCGTAGCCCCACATCTGGCCCAAAGTCAACACTCAATCAACACATGGAATGAAGGAAAGAAGGAAGGCGATGTTCTTAAAGACAGGGACTCTGGACAGGAAAAACAGGATTTTAGGGAGTGGAGTGAAGGTTGTCCAAGTTCGAGTTGTCTCCTAAGAAAGACAAAGTTGTGCTCCACACCCACCTGAGCTTGGCCTGAGAGCTCAGTGCTGAGAAAGGGGGAGGGGGCGGCACAGCCTCCCAGGGGCCAGGAAGGCAGGGGGCCCGGAGGCCGCCCCACAAACACATTTGTCCAGTGGGGGAAAGGCAGAGGCAGGCTTAACCAGCACTCCAGCGGCCTGAGCCTCTGTGGAGCCCGCATAGTTCCAGCCATCCAACCTCAGCTTGTGGAATGCGGGTCCTGCGTGAAGAGAGTGAAATAGGTTCCCTTTCCATTTTGCCGTCAAGGTGAGACAATTGCTTTACTTACCTGGGTCTGTTTCCTTATCTGCCCAAGGAAGGTGTGGCCCATTTCCAAGTTCTGTTCCCGGGGACACTGGGCAGCTGTAAGTCAGTTGCGTATCCTTGGGCACCACCATACTTCTGCAGCTAGCCTTGGCGATCACAGTCCT
This sequence comes from Myotis brandtii, assembly GCF_000412655.1. Classification (NCBI taxonomy): domain Eukaryota; kingdom Metazoa; phylum Chordata; class Mammalia; order Chiroptera; family Vespertilionidae; genus Myotis; species Myotis brandtii. The sequence goes on along the minus strand of NW_005370187.1, from coordinate 627,426 downwards.
CCCCTTGAGTACTGGTTTGCTAGTGTGAAGCCAAAGCTGAGAATGTGGTTTCCTAACTCTTCCCAGTACTCCTGGCACCGGCACCTCATCTGTACCTTAGTAAAGGGGCATAATACCCCTCTAGTTGTAGAGGACCAAGGCCAGGGACCAACAGGACCCCCCAAATACCAGTTCTCTCCTGCCTCTGATTACAAGCCTATCCCGTCCTCATTCTTTCATTGAGCTATGGGTGCTTACCGAGTGGGTTTCAAGCTCTTTGACAACCACTAGGCATCAGAGTAGGCAGAGTCCATAGAGATAGTGCCTCCTGAAGAGGAAACAGAGACCCAGAAAAATCGGAGCCTTGCTCAAGACCACAGCTAGTGAACACCAAAGCCCTTCCCTGCACTCTCCCCAAGCACAGCAGGCCCTCGAAGGGACAGGCGGGCTGGTTCCTCGATTCTTCCTCTGTCCCCAGGAAAGTGAAGGCCATGGCCTTGCACCTCCTCCTCTCCTTCCCCAGGAGCTGAAATCCCAGAGGACAGAGTCTGCATGTGAGCAACTGCCTCTCCCCTCCTAGGCTCCTAGGAGCTACCATGCAACACCTCACCCCGTGACCACCTTGTTTCCTAACATCTGCACTGTCCTAAACCTGCCAGGAACCTTCACATTTTATTCACCTTGGCCTTCTCCCCAGACCTCACACCGGCATCTTCCCACTGCACAGGAAAGCCAAGATCAAGTCTACCTCCAGTGCCCGGTCTACAGCTACAGCAACACTGGACAGTGCCTCCCTCGGTCCAGAGGCCTCTGGCTATGAAGTAATATCTGTGACTCCTACAATCTCCATTCACATCAACCCAGAGAGCAGTAGAGCTGCTTCAGCCGAAGCCTGGCCATGGTCCTCATCTGCCAGAGGTCTGGTTTGACTCAGACACTTCCTAACAGTAGGCCTAACAACAACAACAAAATGTCTAGCCAGCTCTTTAGCAGCCCCCTGCTTCACAAGCCTTTCCAAGTCACCCACCTTCCCCCACCCAGCAGAGCCAGGCGACATGGTCGCTGCCTGAATTGCAACAGCAGTGACCCCAGCTTACAGTTCACCCTCAGCCTTCCTGAAGGTACCGTCTTGCCCAGGGAGAACACTTGGAGCCTTATTAAGACATTTCTCCTCTTCTCCCCTTAGCCCACCAGGGCCAGATCCCAAAACCCATCCTAACAGTTTGCAAACTAATTCACTACAAGGAAGCTGGTTTTGATGCTAGGCAGGGAACAAAACCAGCCTTCCCCTTCACCCTGCTGGAGTGTGAAACTCGTGAGCTTCCCCCCACCTCACACCTGTAGCCCCAGCATCGAGCGCTAACCCAGCGCATGCCCACTCAGCATGTTTTTGAATGAACTTCTTGAAGTCTCTGCTCTTAAAAGCCACAGCACTTAAGAGGGTAGGCCTCCTGTACACAGGAAACTTGTACGGGATCTTATGGGAACATCCCTGCAGAAGAATCACTCCAGCCCTCGGGTCAGGGGAGGGATCTCAGGGGAAGATCTCCTGAGAATGAATGAACTGCTTCCATGGAATCCCTGCTCTCCAGTAACCCGTGAGGCCCAGAACCGTCAACCCTTCATTCAGGATGAAACCCTCTACACGTGTGGGAATGCCGGCTTCATCCAGCACATATACGGATACCTCTTGTCAAGCACAAGGCAACTTGGTACATGGAACACCTTGCCACCCACCTATGGTTTCCAAACCTGGGCCTCCCCGCTGCTGTGATGAGGCAGGTCACCGGATGGATGCAGAGAGGGCTGTGAACAGGGGTCTGGCTCTCAGGGGTCTGGGGGCAGATGATTGAAAGCCATTGCAATGTGCTTTGGGTTAGCAGAGGTGACCTTGAAAACACAGGCGGGCAGCAGGGAACTGTGGTCTGCAGACACTTGGAGCTCTGCCCGGGGAGACAAGAGCCCTATGCTAGTCCCTTCAAACAGACCTGCTGGGTGTGCTCCTCGCCTTCCCCTCCAGGTGCAAGGCTTAGGAAACGCCATTGTCCAGGGCAGCTGAGAACCGGAGTGAAGCATGGTGTTTTGGGTTGATAAGTGAGCCCAGATGGCAAATGAAGAAACAGACTCATAGAAACGGAGAGCTGGGGGTTCCCAGAGGTGTGTGGGGGCACTGGGTGAAAGAGGTGAAGGGACTAAGAAGCACAAATGGATAGTTAGAAAATAGTCACAGGGATGTAAATACAGCATAGGCTACCTAGTCAGTAATATTGTGATAGCTACGTGTAGTCCTGGAAATACTAGTACTGAGGGGAATACTAGGTAAAGTATTAAGCTGTACACCTGAAACCAATACTGTACATTAAAAAAAAGGCAGAGGGGGGGATGGCAGTCTGATTGACAGACTAAGGAGGGCCAGCTGCAGCCCACAATGGCCATCTGGCTTTATCTGTTGAACTTCAAAGAGCGGTATTGTCCCTTGTCCTTACTTATCATCTGTAACTATTTGGAGAAGGTGTGTGTGGAAGGCAGGCCTACCAAGAGCTGACGGGCAGCCTCGCCTGTGCCTCTGCCAATGCCCTCAGCAGAGGAGAGGATTGGAGGCTTCGTTTTACCGCAATGATGAAAGGAAGCATCTAGCTGGTCCAACATGCGTCAATCCGGCTGCCCGTTAAGATCAACTGGGAAGCATTTATAAAATTACAGATAATTGGACTTTACCCCAGACCAGTTAACCAATCTCTGAACAGTTTGTTTTTGTTTTTACAGCTTTCCAGGTAAATCTGTGCTGTTAAGGTTAAGAAAACCTCGGTATTAAACTAATGAAGCTCCAAAAATTCCAAGTTGACCAAAATACAGCTTCTTGAACTGGACCGTGGACAGAGAGGCCTGCTCTCACAGCACGCAGGCCGAGCATCCCTTCAGGGTGTGGCCCACACCAGGTGCACTGCTGCCCGCCCAGGGCACTGACTTGGTTTGCTTATCATTTTCCCAAGAGACACCTGTCGTTTTCCCAGGGACCAAGAGCTAGACCAGGGGTGGGCAAACTTTTTGACTCAAGGGCCACAATAGGTTCTTAAACTGGACCAGAGGGCCGGAACAAAAGCATGGATGGAGTGTTTGTGTGAACTAATATAAATTCAAAGTAAACATCATTACATAAAAGGGTACGGTCTTTTTTTTTTTTTAATTTTATTCATTTCAAACGGGCCGGATCCGGCCCGCGGGCCGTAGTTTGCCCACGGCTGAGCTAGACCGTGGTTCTTCAACCTAGAAGAGTCAGGCTTGGGAAGGAACGCTGTGGTCAAGTACTGACCGCCTCCCTGCAGGACAGGGCCCAGCATTCGCTGGCTCTGCTCAGCAGGGCAAGGGCTTGTGGGCACTCACACCAGGAGGCAGTCTTGGCCATGACAAGAAAACAAGGTGTTCTTCATGCTTGCTTTTCTTTTCCTTGTGAATCCCTTCCTACAAACTTCTGTCTCGTTGTTTCTACTACGAGGCTGGGCAGAGACTAGCAAAAAAATACGTCAAGCAAAAGGCCGGTGTTAGCTGATAAGCTGCATTCAGTATTATCAGTAGCCATTAAGTTACATTTCTGAGAACGGGGGGGGAAGAAAATACTTTGCTAGGTGATTCAGGAATACATTTTTAAGAAATAGATTAGCGGTAAGACCTAAGACTGCCTCCCTTTCTCCGTCACGACCTTCCCCTGCCCACAGCCAAAATTTCCCACAGACTGGTTCTCACAAGGAATGAGACCCAGATCTTTGGAAACCGATCCCAATGGTGCAACATGAACACATTCCCACCATCTCAAAGCCGAGTCAGTGCAGAAGTGCTGCGATGGTTTACTGGTTAGAATGGGAGGCCTATTTAGACATCAGCCAACCCCGGGATGATGTGATCCCCCTGAACATTCTAACACGGGAGTCGGCAAACGTTTTCTGTAAAGAACCAGATAGTAAATACTGTAGGATTGTGGACCATGAAGACCCCTGTCCCAACTACTCAACCTGCCCACTGTAGTCCAAAAGCAGCCCCAGACACTGTGTATGGGTCTGTGTTCCAATGCAATTTTACCTGCAAAAAGACGCAGGCTGGGTTTGGCGGTTTGCTGACCCCTGTCCTACCAGAAACTCTATTTAACAAATCGACTTGCATTGGTGAACACAGCTTCCATAGAGTGACCTGGCACATAATGGTGACAAATAAAGAATAAAGAATGGCACGGTGAAAGACTGACATGGATTTAATGACACATATTCCATACCGGCTGCTTGAACACCAGAATGCTGTCCAGGGAGCCATCATTAAATAAAACCACCGGGGAAAATAAGGCAATTCTCACATACACAAGCACACACACAAAACCAGTTACTTTTAGGGTCATTAAATTATTCACTATTTGAACAATCAGCTGTAAAGTAACATCACAGTGAAGGGAGGGGCGCACAAACTTCAGAAGCTCAGTTCCGATGGTCTGTGAACACAGGTTCTTCATTTGCACTTTTTCACATACGGACAGCCACGCGGCTCAAGGGGTTCACCAGTCATCTCCTTCCAACTCGGAGCTCCCGATGGCAACAAGCCATTTCACCTGTTTACTCTGCACCGGATTCTGCTCAGCAAAGCGCAGCCTGCACTGGACCATACTCCCAGGAAGCAAATGATACACTTGCCTCCAGCTTCCGTAATGAGCTGGTAGACGGAGTCTTCCGATTAACATTTGTAAGGGTGAACCACAGGAAACAGGGTTTGCTTGAGAAACATTATTATTCTAAAAGTAAATCCAAGAAACCAACCCCTGAACACATTTCATTTCACTCAATGCAGATATGTTCCCTGAAGAATTGTAAGAAAAATGGAATCACATTTGCGATGCACTGTCAGAGTGGGTGCTGATGGTTGGTCTGCTCGCGGAGGGGACCCGGGAGCAGTAGCTGTCTCTTCTTAGCCACGGGAACAGAAAGAACAAGAGAGGTCAATGAACCCCAAAGATTCCCACTGCCTCTAAATTACATTAACTTCCATCTCCTCTCCCCCTTGAAGCCTTTCTCAAAAGCTGCCAACAGGTAACGTAATTGACGTGGACCCGACTGTGCAAATGGCAGCAAAAGGCCAAGTAACCCATAAAGTGGAGAGTCAACCCATGAAAAAGCAAACGTTTGATGCGATTTCATAGGCACAGACTTGAGAGAACCTAAAACAGCCAGGAGAGGTAGATGTGCATGGAAAAAGGAACAAGATTACCTACAAATGGGCCATATTATTTTCAGGTGAGTCTCATACACTTCATAGACCATACAATTCAGAATAAATAACGGACACTTGCTTTGCTCGTATTACTCTCAACTAAAAGAAAATTTTAAAAGAACAATCCGTGTCTTCCAAAACTATATTTTGAAAATCTAGTTGCATTTGTGAATAACAATCCCCTGATTAAGAGGGCAAGATCAACAAGCATCACACAAGCCCAGAATTCTCAGGATTCTTTTAAAAAGGTGTTTTTATAATGACATGAACATGCTTCCCTACAGCCCCCCAAGGAGGGTCTTTGCTAGAATACAACTAATCAAGTATAAATGACCGGCATCCCCAGAAAATTTGCTGAATTGTAAAAACAACCTTGTGGTTGTCTTCCCTTCACGTGTATCCAACAGTTTGTGAAGATGCTTCCGTGAAAAGTACAGGGTACCCATCGCTAGTGAGAAAACCAGGCTGCTTCCCACCACTCTGACTTCTAGAGGCTAACCCAGGGGAGGGGCTCAGCCCAGGGAACTGAAATCTACACCAGAGTCATCTAACCACACCCCCCCAGGACATGTAACATGCCGAGGACACCCTACTGATGCGACAAAGACCAGCTTTGTCAGTGAGGACATCTGTGGCCCTTCCAGGCTACCCTTCAGTGTCCCGTCACGCATACGCATGTTCAGTGTCCTTGTTTCGTTATATAAATCACTACGGTAAGTCTTCCTAGCAGCTGAGAGCACAAAGGTCAGACCACAGCTGTCCACACTGTCACAGCCTCTCCTCAGAGCAGCCTTCGGCACTCTTGTCCCCAGGCCCTCCCCAAGACAGGGGCCATAACACTGATCCACCTCACAGAGATTTGAGGAGCAACTGACAATCATTAAAAAGCATAAAGCACTTTACAAATATAAAAGTGCTAGTTTGGCATTTGTAGAACCACCAGAAAACATTCACTGCTTGTGCTACTTGGCAGTTTTGCATTTACACTTTTCCCTGCTTGTGCCCTCCTTGTATAAAGCCTGGAGCTTTCTACTGTGCTTTCGTGTAAAAAAAAAGTTTCTACTCAGACGGGAGCCCAGGTCAACAGGAGTGAAGGTGGGGGTTCCGTGAGCTCCCCCATCACTACAGGGGAGGGGGGTACAAAGCAAATGCAAATGAGACAAAGGAGCCTTGCACCCCAACATGTGAATTTTGCAAAGCTCTTGAGCAGGTTGACTTTTGTAGCAGGTCACGGGGCCACTGTGGATGGTCTGAGGTTCACTTGAAATAAGCACCCAGCTGACCCGGGAAAGGGAAAGGCGCCCAGAGCTGGGATGGTTCCATGTCCCTGCAGGTAGAAGGTCACGAGTGAGACCTGAAAGAAACACGGAGCCAGGCGCACACCTGGCCCTGGGGGCAGGGCCTGCTCACCACAGACCACCTTGGCCCAGCACGAAACCCGGATGTTTCAAAGGAAACCGCAAAGAACCAGATTCCCTAGATCTGAAAACCAGTTATGAGTGAATGTCTGAATTTCACCTTTGAAATGAGGGTGTGCAGCTTTTCTGCCCAGCTTCCCCTGGATGCCCCGAAACAGCAGCTAACTGTGGCTCAGACAGGAGAGCGTCCGGTATACCCTCCCGCAGGATGGCAGGGTTCCTCTGCTTTTCGTGGGACTCGAGCTGATGGGGGGCGGGAGGGCAGGGCAAATGGTGGCTTCACACCTGGTACAACCAGGATAGAATTATTCACACCCACCTTTTCTTTTACCCCATGACCCTCACTCCAACCACAGGCTCTCCTGATTCCCACAGAACATCGCAGCCCAACCTACTCTGTCTGCCACCCTGTCCCCCCCGCACCCGAACCCCATTTCCTCAGGGTCCTCAAAGTGCCCGCTTAGCTCCTAGAGTGTTGGAGGGAATCGGCACGCCCAAGCACATCTCCAAAACATTCCTTCGTTGTCCCCAAAACGTAGCACCAAAAGAACACCTCTTAACGCTCCCCTCAGGGCCCCCTAACACCAAAAGCACCCCCGTCACTCTCAGATTGTCCCTCCCGCCCTTCCCATGCCTTTCTGCAGGGCCTGCCCCCGGGATACTTACACCCCGCCAGCTCCCGCGAGCGCAGCCCCCTGCGCCCGGCCCTAGCACAGGTGCAGCTTCTGGTGCTGCGCCAGGTGCGTCTTGTAGCGGAAGCCCTTGCCGCAGCCCGCGCACTTGTGCGGCTTGTTGCCCGTGTGGATGCGGCGGTGGCGGATGAGGTGCGAGCTCTGGATGAAGCTCTTGCCGCACTCGATGCACGTGTAGGGCTTCTCGCCCGTGTGCGTGCGCTGGTGCTGCGTGAGCGTGGAGAAGTCGCTGAAGCGCTTCTCGCACTGGCCGCAGCGGAAGGGCTTCTCGCCCGTGTGCACGCGCAGGTGGTTGACCAGGTGCGAGTTGCGGCCGAAGCCCTTGCCGCACT
>NW_005370187.1:610177-618804 GCF_000412655.1 Myotis brandtii | reverse complement strand
AAGCACCGGTGGGGGCGGCGGCTCCTCCTCTTCCCGGGGGCTCCGGGATGTGCTGTGGGACTCGGACAGTCCTGGGAACACGGCCACCGCAGCGACTCCAGACTGGCCATCCTCTTCCTCCCGCAGAACTTCTTCCTCACTCAGCAGCCCCTCTGCAAACAGAAAAGGGGACAGTGGGGGCAGGCGATTATACCTAGAGCTCAAAGAGTAAACCCAGAGGAAGCCAAGGTCAAGAAAAGTGTGGGCCACGGAGTAATTAATTCCCTCCCCCGGGGTATTCACAAACTCACTCTCCAAGATCCCCAAGCTCCTACCTGGTGCCTCCTGGGGAAGGAAGGCCTAGAGGCGAGTGTGCTCTCTGAAACCCAGGGAAAGCTCACTCGTGTCCCCTCAGCTCACCAGCTCTTGGCAGCTGTCTCTGAGCCCACGCCCCACCCACTGTCCCTGAGGCTCCATCCGAAGGCCACATGGACAGTCGGCTTGAGGTAGTCAAGTCTGGGCCAGGTGGGACGCTGTGGGAGCTCAGAAGAGATCTGCTCACTGTAAGAGCAGCCCATGCGTTCCAAGGCCCTAACCGCACAAGGCAAGACCACTCCTGCCAACCACCAGAAAAAGCCACCTGGACTGATTTTTTTTTTTAATGTTTTTATTGATTTCAGAGAGAGGATGGGAGAGGGAGAGAGAGGAACATCTATGAAGAAGAAATCATCCATCACCTGCCTCCTGCATGCCCCCTACTGGGGATCCAGCTGGCAATCCAGGCATGTGCCCTGACTGGTAATTGAATGGTGACCTCCTGGTTCCTGGGTCCACACTCATCACTGAGCCACACCATTGGGGCTGGACTGATTTTTAAAATGGGATTGTTCATTCTGGAACAGCTCATGGTGGAACAGTATACCAAACACACCCCAACACCAGGGCTTTACTATGTAAGGGGAGAGGAAGGTGTACGGGGAAAGGAGAGGTGAGCACCGGGCCCTGAGCTGCTGAGCCCAGCCTAGAGGCTGACCCAGCGCACACCTGTCTGTCTCTGGCTGCTGATGCCCAAGCAGAGGGCCCTCCAGACAGTCCCTGGGTATGAAAGAGCGTGTGCGTGTGTGCACTGCTGGGCCTGGGATGCGTTACATGGGAAAGCCTGTCATCTCACAGCCCTGGCCAAGGGTGTCCCAGCTCATTTCTGTCCCGGAGGCAAGCACAGAGCAGGATCAAGTAAGGGAGGCCCGAGGGCAGAACTGAATACGGGTGGAGTCTGTTTCCAGGTCAGGAAAAGCAAGGCGATGAGCAGAGGCCTTGGCACTCTGAGAATCAGCCACATGCACCTGGGCACGTCCCTTACCACTGAACCGAGTTATCTACAACCAACACGATGACAATAGCTGTAAACATCTGAATACGCTGCGCAGCGCTGCGCTTAGTGAGCCTTTGTGTGCGGCAACTCATCTAACTCTCCCAACAACCCGGTGACGGAGGTTCTCATACTCCCCGTGTTCCCTCTTGTGTTGTTGCAGGTGTTGACCTCGATCCGTGCTCTGTATACTGTGAAGTGCGGTGCCAGCGACTCCCTCCTCACCCGTTTACCAGCACAGCCACCTCCCACTGGACTGGAGAAAGGGATGTTCCTCTTCACAAGAATGCTGCCCCTGGCGACAACTCGGGAGGAGCCAGAAATACATGTGAGCCCCAACTTCCATGGAAATTCCCGCTTTCTCCTCACCTGTGCAGATGTCAGACACCAGTTCCCGCTCCTCCCGTGGGTCAGAGCCCATCTCCTGCTCCGGGTGGCCGCCTCTCTTGTCTGCGTCCTGTGCGTTGGAACCCATTTCTCTCTCGTCTGGGTCCCCTTCCCTGTCCTCGGAGTTCTCAAAATCAGAGCCCATTCCTGTATCTTCTGAGTCCGGGCCTTCACACACACCGTGTTTGTCTTCTTGTTCCATCCGGGAGGAGCCGGACAAGGGAGGTGACCGGGAATCCCTGCTCCAGACAAAACACACAGATAAAGGTCATGTCAGTCTGGCCCTGTTCCCTCAGCCTGTCCAGTGATACAGTCCAACAAAACGTACAGAGTTCCAAGCCTCGATGGCAAATCTCCGCTCCACCTCACGTTTGAAGGTAAACAGATCCGGGCGCAAAGGAGGCTGGTCTGCGTGCCAGGGTTACAGTGGCAACTCCTCCGCAGGCCATAGGCCAACTCTCGCTGGACCACAACTTGATCTGTTTCCGTCTGTGAAGTGGATGGGCCTATTAGCATGGCCTTGTAGCTCTCACCGTGGGTAAGGGTGACAATGGTGCTCCCATCTTATAGCTGAGAAAACGATGCTCAGAAAGAAGACCCACCAGCCTAAGGCTAACATGTAAGCCGTAAAGTGAGGTTCAAATCACTTTTGCTGCCTCAAGTTCCATGCATTCCTTACTCTTATTAAAGCTTGCCCTCCTCTAAATATATACAATTTGTACTTATCAACTGTACCTCAGTATGGCTGGGGGCGGGGCGGGGATAGGGACTTGCCCTCTGTCATCACAGCAATCTTGTGAGGGTTTTAGCTAATGATGAGTGGGCCTCCAAGGAGCCAGAGGAAAAGGACATTCAAGACGTAAGAATAGCCCTAGCCAGTTTGGCTCAGTGGATAGAGCTTCGGCCTACAGACTGAAGGGTCCCAGGTTCCATTCTGGTCAAAGGCACCTACCTCGGTTGCAGACTGGATCCCCAGCCCTGGTCGGGGCCCGTGTGGGAGGCGACCAATTGATGTGTCTCTCTCACATCGATGTTTCTCTCTCTCTGTCCCTCCTCCTCCCTTCCACTCTCTCTAAAAATCAACAGGAAAATATCCTCTAGTGAGGATTGACCAAAAAAAAAAACAACAGAAGAATAACAGAAGCATTGGTATACTCACTTCTGACCTAAGACTATGTCTCCAGCAGCAGCATCAACCTGGTTTTGTGGTGAGGATCAAGCTTTCGTGGGTCTGTCTGTGTGTGTGTGTTGGGGGGGAGAGGGGGGAGATGCAGGGACCCTCCATGTTAGAAGCCCTCCCTGTAGCCTTATTACATAGTTTGCCTTATTATGTGTGTACTTTATTGTAGAGAGCCCAGAACAGAGCGTGCCCCTGGTGTAATCGGCAACCCCTCCACAGAACAGGCCAACATGGGAACTGGAGGGAGAAAATGACCTCAGCTTCCCAACCCTTTGGAGCCCTCAGGTTTGCATTTCAAATTTAAAGGGCCCCCTGCCAAGACTGAGCCATGGAGCCAAAAATAATTTGCTTCTGCCATCCATCACTCCTCCAGCTTAGCTCATGGCAGCAAAGCAGTTTGTAGGTCAAGGATCCTGGACCTAGACTTTTTTTTAAATATATTGTTATTGATTTCAGAGAGGAAGGGAGAGATAGAAACATCAATGATGAGAGAGAATCATTGATCGGCTGCCTCCTGCATGGCCCCTCTGGGGATCCAGCCCACAACCCAGGCATGTGCCCTTGACCGGAATCAAACCCGGGACCCTTCAGTCCACAGGCCGATGCTCTATCCCAGCGGTTCTCAACCTGTGGGTCGAGACCCCTTTGGGGGGCGAACGACTCTTTCACAGGGGTCGCCTAAGGCCATCGGAAAACACGTATATAATATCAGATATTTATATTACGCTTCATAACAGTAGCAAAATTACAGTTATGAAGTGGCAAAGAAAATAATTTTATGGTTGGGGGTCACCACAACATGAGAAACTGTATTAAAGGGTCGCAGCATTAGGAAGGTTGAGAACCACTGTTAAATCCACTGAGCCAAACCAGCTAGGGCTTGGACCTAGACTTTTACACTGTCCAGCTCTCTCTGCCTCCGCAGCCCCCAAAACAGAACTCCCCAGAACATGGCTAAGCAGGTGCCCCATCTTTTCTTCCCTCCACTGAGCACTTCCCGGAGGCAGCCCTGGGACTACCGAGACTCAAAGTGGGAAGCAGGAGCCATTCTGGCTGGTCCAGCCTCGCTCCAGAGCTCAAGGCAAGTCAAGGAACCTCTCATGGTTCCAGTGTCTTCCTCAGCGCCAGGGGGATAATGCTCCTTAACCTTTCTCACAGGCAGGGTGTCAGAAAGAAACATTACAAAGCACCTTGGAAAATACTGTGGAGAGGAGCTGATGCTCCGAGTTTTACAACTGCGGAATAAACGTGTGATTTCTCTCTCTCTCGCTTTTTTTCATGTGCAATACGCACATTATGGCTCTTTTTTTAAGTCCTGATGCCATTCCATCACACCTCAAGGACACACCGGCCTGACTATTGTGCTGAAGAGGGTGTTACTAGTATATCCCTTCTCACAGATGCCCTATTCCCTACATCAGAGTGAAAAAGCAAGGCCTTCTCTTAAATGTCACAGGCAAATGGCCTGCCGTGATGGTCATCAACAGCGCCCTGGAAGGCAGCCAGCTCCTCTGGCTCCTCGGAGGCCCACTCGCTCCGATTAAAATGCCAGGGTTCAAACACCCAGGATTAGGCTGCAGAAAATCCCATTAAAGTCATAAGCCTTTTAAGAGGTCTGTCCCACCAAGGGCTCTTACCGCTGAACCTCTGCTACCCATCACACTCATGCCTCCTGGAGCAATACACAGCCACATCCGTTGACTATGCATACACAACACACCCCATGGTGAGGGGTGTATTTCAAACATGTTTTAAGACCTGTTGGCTTGTTAGTGGCTAAAAGCAGCGGGGGGAAATTTTAGGGAGACCTAGTCAATGGTTTCTGCCCATCTAAGACCAGCAAGCCGAGTTTTACATCAGTAAAGGAATCAAATAAGCGTGTCACCTGCACTCAGGCAACTGAAATGGCGGATGTGGTGCCCAGAATGGCACAGTGACCGCAGCTCTGTGGGGCCCAGGGGTCCACCCTGGGAAACAGGGAAGCTTACGGTTTCACTTCGAAGCCCATTGGAGAAGGACAGAGCACCGTCTTAGAAAGCACCTCGGATACAGCAAAATCAGAACAAGAGGTTTTGGGGGGTTTTTAATCCCCACCCAAGGACATGTGTTTTCTTAATTGATTTGAGAGAGAAAAAATCACATCCATGTGAGAGAAAAATGCCAGTTGGTTGCCTCCTGTACACACCCCAACCAGGGGTTGAACCCACAACCTAGGTATGTGCCCTGACTGGGAATTGAACCCGTAACCTTTTTCTGTACGGGACAACGCTCCAGCCAACTGAGCCACCCAGCCAGGGCAGAACAAGAGGAGTTTCTGGTTTATGATTCCTTGGGAACCAAGAGAGAATTCATACCAGAGACACTAAATAAAGAAGCATGGTTTTCCTGAATTTAAAGAGGGAGTGGGGGGAGAGGAAGAGTGTAACCCCCCCACTTAGGGCTGGCATGTTCAGATTCTGCCTCACTCAGAATCAAGGAGACCTGAGATCCCAAAGAGGGCATGCCATGGCTTCCTTCACACCAGGGGAGGCAAGACTGGGTGCGCTTTGAAAGAGGGGGAAGCCCCTGTCACCAGAGAGACACCATTCACTGTACAACATCGACTCCAATTTATTTTAAAATGCATTGCATTAGCGCAAAACTGGAAACCTGCGTGCCCACAACGCGGACTCAGTTCCACGCACGCCATTACGCCATCGGGTTCTAGGCAGTTATCAAGCAACAAGAAGGCTACTTAGAGGTAAGGAAAGGCAGCCTGGATATATTATTAGATGAAAACTGTTTGGTTTAAAAATAGTCCCGTTGTGTTTACTAGGACATGCACAGTAGCCTAGATATTCCCGTGTTTACACAGGTTCAGGGAGGATTCTTAAAATGCTACACGCCTCTTGGTCGCCCCTAGGAGCTTCGTATCATTTCCTCTTAACGACACCCCCAAAGAAGCAGGGCACTAGTTTCCATTTCAGAGGTGAGGAATGAGGCGCAGAAGTTAAGGACTAGCTCAAGGTCACGCAATCTTCAGTGGCAGAGCGGGGTGCTCAGCCCTGCCTGCGGTCCAGCTCCAGTGTCCACATTATTCCCCTGAAGCTGGTGTGCGGTTCAGGACAACTCTTTCTTTTTGTAAACCCTGTCTTTCTACACTAAAGATGTACTTTTATCAGCAAAAACACCAACTTTGCTTTTAACTTGACAAAACACATGAAAACCTATGATTATTCTAAAAGCAACGAAAAGGAAGACGAGGACGAGTTGTGATTAGCTCTATCTGGAAGACAGTTCTCAGAAACGTTACCGAGACACTGTGTCAGTCAACAGATAGCTAAGCACATTTTGTTCCAACTCCCCTCCCATTCATTCTCAAAATAAAAACTAGCAGCATGTTTTCTTAGGCAAGGCCAGGGTTGGATAAGGAGTGTTATCCTCTGTCCTCTGCTCCGCCAGCTGCTTTACCTTGTGCGAGTTTCTTAGCCTCGCTGACCCTCAGATTCTGCATCCATAACCAGTATGCTGCCACCTACCATCTAAGATTGTTGGAAAAGCAGCTGGCGCATAGTAGGGACACAATAACTGGTAGCTATGAAACTTAAGCCAACCTCTTTTTTTTTTAAATATCTTTTTTATTTATTTCAGAGAGGAAGGGAGAGGGAGAGAGAGAGATAGAAACATCAATGATGAGAGAGAATAGATCGGCTGCCTCCTGCATGCCCCACACTGGGGATGGAGCCCGAAACCCATGCATGTGCCCTGACCGGGAATCGAACCGTGACCTGGTTCATAGGTCGACACTCAACTACTGAGCCATGCCGGCTGGGCTTAAGCCAACTTCTTGATTTAAAAAATTACACACACACATCTCCAAAACTGAGGGTCACAGCTATATTCACCATGAATGGCCGGCCTTTGGCCAGTACAAGCAGAGTTTCCTCTGGCCTGGCTGCTAAAGGCTCCATGAATGAATGGCCCACCTTATGGAGACAAGAGCCAGGGGTTGGGGGGCCTAGCTCCTTGGGGAACTGGGGAGAAAGAAGAAAGGTCAGTGCCATACGGTTTGGAGACGTTGATAACCCGTCTGTATACAGAAAAGATAAGTCTACAGCTGAATGGAGTGGATAGTTCAACAAGCCCTGACTTCCACCATCTGTTTGGGAGCTCTTCTCCCTCCAGTAAGAAGGGGCAGAAATGTGAGGGGGAAACAAATAACAGGTAATGGTGGGAGCAGTCAGGCAGACAAGAGGAATCATGCAGGGGACGAGCCTAGGGCGTTGGCCGCTCAGAGACTGTGCTGTGCGGCTTTGAGTGTCTGCCCCTCTGGGTGTTCCATGAGGAGGCTGGTGTGAAGGCACCTGAGTCCTCTTCTACTCTGTCCTGTGACGTCAGGTCAGTTAGCCCAGGGAGGCAGCACTGTCAGTTTCCTTAGGCACTTCCAGTGGCAGCAGCTGGCTTCCGCAACTGGCACGGCAAGCGGTTAAGCTCCCCAGACACCCAGCACCACCACCAAACCTTTCTCTTGGATGCCGACCAGCCACCTTTACCAAGGCTGCTCAAATCCTAGTTTTTAGAATTTGCAATATTTTCATGTCCCTTCCTCCGGCCCCATAACCCCCCCAACTCAAAAAAAAAGTTATATTGTCATGGCCAGTGATTAGGGTGTCGGCCCACGCACCAAAGGGTCAAGGGTTTGATTCCCAGTCAAGGGCACACACCTGGGTTGCAGGTTCGATCCCCGCCCTGATCAGGGCAGGTGTGGGAGGCCACGAATCGAAGTGTCTCACATCGATGTTTCTCTCCCTCCATCCCCCCTCACCCCCCACCCTCACCCCCCGCCTTCCACTCTCTCTAAAAATCAATGCAAAAAATATCCTCGGATGAGGATTAACAAAACAAAACAAACAACAAAAAGGTAATGTTTATTACCCTGTAAAGCCACTAGGAAATTGCTTTAGGTTAGGGCCTTCTAGACAAACTCAGCCCCATTTGAAAGACTAATCAGATCAGTGTGAAGATAGTGCTACACAGTGGAAGTAAATATGACAAGGGGTGATGGAAAGGAGGGAGGAGGGAGGGAAGGAACGAGGTGGGGAAAGAGCAAGTGGAGCCAGTGCAGAACCAGAATGGGAGTTTAACCTGAGTTTCCCCGCACATTCTCCCAGCGGCCCCACCGACAAACCCGGGCCTTTCCAACAGCAGGAGCCCCAGCACTTTATAGATTCGACCTCATTTCCTACGGAGGGTGGGGCAGACAGGCGCACAGCTCACCCCACCTTCCTAAAAGATAAACCCTCGCTGGTGTTCACGGGGGCTCAGGGCCCCACACAGTCATGCCCGCTCCTCCCCCGATGGCGGTGGGGAGGGCAGTGCTCACAGGCCGTGGGCTCTGCTGTGAGCGCTCACCCACTGGAACCACCAGGGCAGCTGGCACAGCACCTGAGCGGGCCCTCATCTGCCTCCATTAATTCCATGAGGGTCACCCACCCTGCTTCGCAGGCGAAGGAAACCGCAGCCCAGCAAGCTGAGCTCCAGGTGACATAGTTCCCAGAGAGCCAGGCCTCCCACCAGCGTTCCGGGCCCCGCGCCATCGAATTCCCCACTCGGCTGGCTCCTGGGACATCAGAGGCAGCAAGCGAGGGCAGGTCACAGGACAGAGGACAGGAGCGGGCGACCCACCTGGCAGCCCCTGCCCGCAGAGCAGTGAGAGGAGGGAGCCAGGGCCTG
>NW_005370187.1:600267-610069 GCF_000412655.1 Myotis brandtii | reverse complement strand
TGGGAAGGAAGCGGTCAGGCGGCTGGCCAGGAGCGGCTCCCTCTCCGCCTCCTCGGCCGCAGCTCCTTTCCTGTCCCCCCCGTCCTGCCGGTCCCTGCCTCACCTCCCCGCCTCCCAGCCACAGCCCAGACCGCCCTGCTCACTTCCCACGCCCCCTACGCACCATGCTCTCCCAAGGGAGGGTCCTACGGCCGAGGCCAGGCCCACCGCCCCACTGGTTAGAAGGATGGAGGACAATTCCAGTCTGCAGTTCCAAAGGCTGGACTCCTGACCAGAACTGGGGGCAAACCAGGGATTCCAGGGGGTTAATCATTTGTCAGTCTCGGCACCAAATGGGTAAACAGTCAACTAGCCTCTTGGGGGATATGGCCATCAGGGGCCTGCCTCCTCCCTCTGGTCACTAAGAACCCTAAGCAGTTGAGCATCGACCTATGAACCAGGAGGTCACAGTTCGATTCCCAGTCAGGGCTCAGGGGACATGCAGGAGGCAGGCGATCCATGATTCTCTCTCATCACTGATGTTTCTATTTCTCTCTCTCCCTCTCCCTTCCTCTCTGAAATCAATAAAAACATTTTTTTTAAAAGAACCCTAAAGGCAAAGTGATCCGCCTCACCTATTTGTAGGGGATGCCCCCAGGAGCAAGGAGAAGGTGTCCGTACCCGAGGGGTCAGCTGACTTCCCCAGTCCCACCCGAGACTGTCCAACCCAACATGCCAGCCTCTGAAATGGCAGGCTGCTGCGGGAGGTGAACAGAGAACGCTGAGAGGTGACCGCAGCTAAGCCGTAACCACTCTCCAGACAGGAGAAGCGAAACGATGCGGTTTCCTCCTGTGGGTGCTGCCTTTGCCTGGGGAGGAAAGCCCAAGCTGAAGCGAGAGAGGCTCACAACCCAGACAACTGAGAAATCAACCTCCAACCCCATGGCCAGAGCTAGTCCGAGACGCCTTCCAATCTCCATGGTCAAGAATAGCACAGTGTCCTTGGGGTCAGGCATTTCCTGTCTGTTGGTTGGACTGGGGCCCCTCAGTTTGGCCAGAGGGCCTCAGCTGGTCACAGCTGCCACGCCTTCCCCACCCCCTCCTCCTGCACAAAGTGAGGGTGATCGCAATGCAGAGACAGATTCTAAGAACCATGGAAGTTAGACCCCCATCTGCCCTCAGATGAGAAGGCACAAAATCCACAGGTTTTCATGCAGGCGTTTACGCGTCCATGTTTCACACTTAACTGATTAGAATATTCTACCTGATGCACAGAGAATCCTTCTGTTCATGATGCCCACCCCCTACCGGGCTTTGGCATCACAGCACCAGCACCAGCACCACCTGCATACACCCTCAGCTTCTTCCCTTACCTAGCACCTGCGCAGGCCTCGGAAGAATTACCTTTAGATACCTGCTCTCAGCATGTTCAAATGGTCAATGTTTGTATTTCATGGAACCAAAGACTTGATATCTCTTATTTCAAACTCCTTCTGCAGACAGGAAACGGAGGCTCAAAGAGGGAAAGCGACCAGGCCAGAGACGGAAAGGTAGGGTGCTAGAAGAGTTATGGCCAGAATCTCATTTTTCTGGTGGCCTCTCCAGTGATCTTTCCATTTCTTTAGTATAAAACACCACTTCTAAAACAGCCAGCCAGATCAACCTGGGGCATATATTTGTTTGAGTTTACACACACACACACACTATTTGTTCAGGGTTCTCCAGAGAAACAAAACCAATGAGATGCTTATATAGAAAGTAAGTTACTATAAGAAATTGGCTCGTGTGATTAAGGATACTGGCAAGTCCAAAATCTGCGGGGTGGCCCAGCAGGCTGGAGACTCAGCTGATGCCACAGTTTCAGTCCGAAGGCCTGCTGGGGAAGCCCTCTCTGCTCAGCGGAATCAGTCTTTTTATTCTATTCAGGCCTTCAACTGATGGGGCGAGGACCACCCACAATGATGGAGGGCAACTTGCTTTACTCAAAGTCCCTAAAAATTCTGCCACAGAAACACTCAGCATAATGTTGGACCAAATATCTGTGTACCTACGGGCCCAGCCAAATTGATGCATAAAATTAAGCAGCCACACACACTGCCGCTAAGAAATACAGCCTGTGATCATCCCATCATATGTCGAAATGTACTCATAAAACACCTTCTTTTTCATAAAAGCCTTTATCAGATGGTTGAGCGAGGTCTCTGTAGAGGGCAAGCTGGAAAGAATCCACATTCATCTTCATTAAAGATCTACAGAGACACGTGTGTGCACAGGCACGCACCTCCACAGCAGAAAGGAATGCAACTTAATAAGCTGTTTCCCTGAAGGACAAAAGAGAAAACAGGCTTAGAATGCACAGGGGGTGCGTGTGGGGTATGGGAGCTGTTAGCAAGCAGCTTTGCTCCGGGAGGGTTGATGCTGGAATCCCGTTAAGGTGACCAGATGGGGCCAGGTGACCTCAGGAAGTTGTTTCCAACCCAGATGATTCTGTGATCACATTTCCACCGGAATGAACAGTCCTCAAGAGAGGGTTCATCACTGCACGTAGGGACCGAGGAGTGCTGGGACCAGAGGGCTGGAGGCGCGCATTCAGCCGCCTGCAGACTCGATAGGAAACGCTGCTCTTCTCATTCTCTGCCCAAAATAACTGTGTGGTGTTGTGGATGAAGAATGGCTGGCGTGTTCCTGCCCAGTCCATTCCAGCAGTGGGTAAGTGACACCTCCGCGTACTATCTGCCAAGGTGTCTTCCAACAGAGAGAAAGCAGCAATAAAAATGTAGAGATGTCACCTGATACTTCCACTTTCCTGCCTGATTAAAATTTAAACTCCATTGCTAGATTGTTTTCAGCATAAAGTGAAACATTTACAGACCCTGAAAAACACCTTTCAAAAAAAATACTAGTGCTACTCTTATGTCCTTAAAAATAACATTATCAGCAAAACCCAGATCACAGGAAACTATAAGAGACACATGATCCAGTTTCTTCAGTGGCAATGACAAAAATGGCAAGAAATAGAAAGGAGGAAAACCTATTGTGTCAAAAAAAAAATTGAGATGTTCCAACTATCCTCAGTGTATAGACCTTATTTGAATCCCAGTTCAAATGAACTACTGAAATAAATGACAAGGCGCTTGGGGAATTGTGAATACTGATGCTTGATATTAAGGAATTGTTCATTTTTTTAAAGGTGTTGGTATTGGGGTTAAGTTTACAAAGAGTTCTTATATAACTTTCAGAGATACATAATGAAATATTGGCAGGTGAAATGGTATTTCTGGAATTTGCTTCATTTGAAATGATTTCTAGGATTCCAGGACAAAAGGGGAATGGGCAGGGATGCAGATGAAACAAGCAGGGTGGTGGCATATGTGGTTTTAGTATACTACACTATCTACTTTTATATTTGCTAGAAAACTTACTAATAAAAACATTTCAATGGAAAACATAACAAATTATTTTTTTCTGAAATTTAAGGTTGATTATATTCATTTAAATTCTGAGCCGACCATAATAAAATGTCAGTGACTCCCATAAAAGGATCAGCCTGCTTTTATTAATTATGCCAAATCCGAAGTAAGTATAATGCTTAATGCTGAATCTAGAGCCCATGGGAATTGGGGGAGAGCCAGCAGGGTAAAGGGACTTAAGAAACTTCAGTTTGATGCTTTTGAGTCTTTTTTAAACTGATCTTTATGAGATAGAGGAATAGCTGTTATATCCAAAATAAAATCAGAATCCTGTTTCCACTTTCATCTCCCTTTATGTTTCCAAAGGACACAAAGAAGGATGCGGCCATAGCCAGTGTTGCTTGTTTATTCTCACCCTTAGTTCAGCAACTCTACTCAAGACCAAGGGGAACCAGAACCAGAACCACGTGGCTCAGCTGGTTATGTTATCTCCTGCACCAAGAGGTCTCCAGCTTGATCCCCAGTGGGGGGGAATGGAGGGGGACGAGGAGGGGCGGGTGCAGGAGGCAGCCGATCCATGTTTCTCTCTCATCCATGTTTCTATCTCTCTGTCCCTCTCCCATACTCCCTCTGAAATCAATAAAAACATATTTTCGTAAAAATAAAAAAAAAAAGACCTGGATGGAGGTCCTGGTCCTGACAACTCTGGGAGAGGGATGTTTTATCCCCAGGAAAGTGAAACTGACAAAATGATGTGAGTGTCCAACAGAGGACACTCACAACCCAGAATGATCTTCTAAGGCAGCGGTTCTCAACCTGTGGGTCGCGACCATCGGAAAACACATATAGCATATCAGATATTTACATTACGATTCATAACAGTAGCAAAATTACAGTTATGAAGTAGCAACGAAAATAATTTTATGGTTGGGGGTCACCACAACATGAGGAACTGTATTAAAGGGTCATGGCATTAGGAAGGTTGAGAACCACTGTAAGGGGATGAAAAATGTAAGGGTGTGTGTCAATGAAAAGAAAATATACCCATGATTTATGAACATGTGATTCCTAGGAGATGAACCCTGGCAGGAACAGCTACTTTCCCAGCCCAAACGGAGCACTTTTAAATTTAGCCAGTGTCCTTCTCAGAAGAACTCCGAGGAGGCCATCCAAATGGACTCACACCACACTACAAAGAGATCAGCTGAAAGAGATCCTATTCCCACCTCGTGCTGGAAACCACCAGCTCGCAGATACTTTCCACCTCAGCCAAGGGTGTACGGTCAGTCTGTGATGCACAGAACCAGTCACAGCTCCCATCCAGGAAGTGACCCATCTCTCTCAAGAAGGGGGTGGTGGCATCCAGGCTCATTGGCAGCTCGGCCACCGTAATTCCCAAGTCAGACACAGGCTGTTTGGGTTCCTTACCTCCCTTTACCTCCATCCAGTTCCTAGCATTTCCTGGAGAGAGCAACAGTCCGACACCCGCTTATAAAGGGAAAAGTGGCATTCTCCTTAGGCATGGGTCCTCAGCCTAAGAGCCTTCAGAGTCCACCAACTCCCTGAAACCTTGTGAATGTGTCTGTAGAAACTTTTTCCTGATGAGAAGGCCCCAGCTTTCCCTTGGCCTCGGAAAGGATGTGGGGCACAAAAACAAGACAAAAGCCCTGTTCTAAACCATGACTGCAGACGACTCGCGATACATTCCTGATCATAGCCTTTCAGAAATCTTCCAGAGTGTGTTGGGAGAGGGGAATAAGAGCAATGTCATCACTGTATGCCAGGAATCTTCTGATGGGCTGGTGGAGAAGGGAGATAGGACTGTGAGCCCCAAATCAGGCAGGAGAACAAAAATATCAGTACATTTCAAACAGGGGATGATGGAGCGGGATGATGGAGCAGGATGAGAGAATCTGCAAATGCAACCTGCCTGACCCCCCCAGTCTGCCGATCTAGGCTAGCACCCTGTTTTACGGACGAGTCAGGCAACAGAGACACAGACAGGTGAAGAGCAGGCAGGAGGCTAAATCACTGTCTCAACTTTCACTCCAATTACTTTTCTCCTCAACCCAATAGAGCCTACTGTGATCAGCTCAAACACTCACCCTGGTGATGGGACCCTCCCAGCATCATTAGTTCACCTGCTTCCTAGTCACCTGTGTTATGTGGCAGGTGCACTAGGAGGGAGTTACGTCGCTCTTCAAGCCTCTAACGCACCCCCTCTTGGGGATGTGGCTAATTTAAACAAGTTTGACCCCGGGTTTATAGCTCCCATCAGCTGCTTACTTGGGCAGCGAGTCAACGCCCATTAATCAAGCCCTAACCTACCCAGGACACACAACACTTTGTTAGCTAATCCTTCTCTTCTCAAAGGGGAAAAAAATTTTTTTTTAATCTGGCCGAAGTCACCAACTCATTCCTAACAAATCCTCTAAGTGTTAGCAAAGTCGCCCTGCCTGCACATAACAGCATGCAAATGCCCACAGGAAGAGGGCGATTCTGGGAGTGACACAAAACTGCATTCTCAGGAGCCCAGCTCACACTTCATGGCGAGTAAGGAGGTGCACACTCATCCAACACGGCCCACTCCCATACACAGGCTGTCGAATTCGCCCTCTTTTCGCTTGCATCTTTCTCCTCCTGCCTTGATCGCTATGCATTCTGGGTGTGGGAGGTGGTGCAAAAATGGGCTAGGTGGCAGGCCAACTACAATTCTGCTGAAGAGACTGAATCCTCAGAGACAGAGAGAATTTCACATGTTGTTGCTGTTGAACATTTCTTGAAAGGATCCCTCATTTTACAGATAAGGAAAATGAGGACTAGAGAAGTGCCTCCTGTGAATTCACAAGGGTAGGGAGTGAGTGGCCAGATTGGGACTACTGTTCGGGTTATCTGATCCTTTCAAGTTCAGTCTCTCGTGCACCAGACTCTTCCAACCAGCTGTCATATTTATGAGTTGACTGCTCTGGCCTTACCCATAGCATTTCACCCATGCTACCTTCTTCCGATTTTTCTTGTTCTCTCCCAGACTCCTGCTCATTTTTTTTCTATTGTAATTTTAATTACTTTCCCTCCAAAAAAATGTAGAAAATGTTCTTCAAACTCAATTTCCTGTGATCCTCCAAAACAGTCTCTATTTAAAAGGTTTTGGATTATCCGTTTGTCATAGAGAAAACAGACATTTTGTGGGCTAGGGAAAAAAGGAAAAAGTCATTTGAATTAGCATTGACTTAATGGAGTGTTATGATAAATATTTAATAATTCCAACTCCTTGGTACAGCCTTTGAAAGAAAAGTAAGAGCAAGAGAGAGAGAGGCAAAGCGAGAGAGGATGTGGGGTGGAGAAGAAAGCCTATAAAACATCAACTTGAACAATTAGTTATGGTTATGCCATTTTAAAAGAATCTTTAAAGACTTTTTTTTTCAATCAAACTATGAAACTCAGTAAAAATGGAGACTCTTTCTTCTGCAGTATCATTTTTTTAATGCTTAAAACCAATGATCAAACTATATTACGTTTCCTTCTGCAGTGCCTTCTTTTATTTTTTTATTTTGCCAAACAAGTCCTACAGGCTGTTGGGGAAAGGCGTCCTCTGCTAATGCTAACATCGTCGCCACACACATCGGTGTCCCTTGAACCGTGAGCATCCCAGGTGCGAGCCGTCTCAGCGGGTGCCATTAATCGTTAACATTCAGTGAGTCGGACTCACATCAATATCAGCTATGATTTTCTATCTTCCAAGTCTGGTGGTCTCTTCCTTGACCTCACCAGCAGCACTGTCGAGTGCCTGGCATATGTACAGGGATTCAGTAAATGACTGTGGAAAGTCGATTGAGTTGCTCCTCCTGGGAATTTTCTCCTTCCTTTGCGTCCAGGGTACGGCTCTGTCCTAGTAATTATCGTATTTCACTCACCACCCTGTCTCCTCTTCTTAACTTCTAAAACAAGTGAGCCTTGAAAGTTCTTGTTTCCCTTTTCTTCTCCCTCTCCCTCCCCTTCAGTCATGTGGCCCCTTCCCCTGGCTTTAATACTCCGCTCCTCTGTCCAGAGATGTCACAAATTTGAACCTCTTGCCCCAACCCCTCCCCTGCCCTCTAGGGCCACGTCTAATGATGCACCCATCCCTGCACCTGAGGAACTTACAGACCCTTCCCACTCTAATGTGCTGCCCTGCACCTCACCTGGGGCTCAGGGCAGAGGCAGCTGAAGAGTTGAGTCATTAACGTACCTGGTTTCAAATAGAAGTCTGCCACTTACACACCATATGCCCCAAAACAGTTCTTTCTCCTCTTTGAGTCTTAGTTTCCTCATCCACATAATGGGGAAAACGAGGTACCTTGAAAATTGTTGTCAAGACTAAATGAGCTTCTATTTGTAATGTATCTGTCCCTGGTCATATTGGAAACCACTGGTTCTGTTCCCAAATCTTTGTTACGATCCATCTCCTCCAGGCAGTGCCCACTTCTGCTAAGGCTCAAAACCCTGGAGTCAACTTTGACCCCTCCTCACCCCTTTCAAGCAAGTCAGCTGCCACTGCTTTCCTCTTTTTTGCCTTGGCCACCATCACTGCAGAGACGCTCTCACCATTGCGGCTCCCACATGTCACTCACTGCAGGCTCCATCGTAGCGCACAGTCGCCCCTCCATTGATTCTCCTGCTCAGAATCCGCTGGTTGACTTAGTCTCCAGTGAAGCACACACTCCACGTCCTCAACAGTGCAGCCCAAGGCTCTCCTACCTCTTGTCTCTGACCTCTGTCTGCTAACTCCAGCCAAAAAGGGGTGCTCTGTACCCTCAGATGCAGCACCCTGCGCGTTCCTCTCTTGCCATTCTGTTCTCCTCAAGAAACAGCAGGAAGAAGTCTCTCCTCAACCTTAATGGTTAGAGCCAGAGCAGACCCCGACGTGGTCTTGGCATCTTAAGAAAGTTGCTCAACCTCTTTGAGCCTTGGTTTTTCCACCTGTAAAATGACGCAAACAACTGTGTCTACTTTATACAATTATTGTGGGGTTTTTATGCTGTTGTTTTCTTTTTTATCCTCACCTGAGAATATTTTTTCCATTGATTTTTAGAGAGAATGGAAGGAAGGAGAGGGAGAAAGGCGGGGAGAGAGAGAGTGAGAGAGACACATCAATTGGTTGCCTCCCAAACGTGCCCCAACTGGAGCCAGGGATCAAACCTGCAACCCAGGTACATGCCCTTGACCAGAATGGAACTGGCGACTATTTGGTGCATGGGCCCACTCTAACCGCTGAGCACACCGGCCAGGCTATAAGATTATTGTCAAGCTCCAAAAGAACTATTATTATGTCTCTCTGTATGACTTCCAGGTACTAGTCCTTATCTTATTCTGCCTAATATCGGTTTCTAAACTATAACCACGGCTGTAAGAATGTGCACCTTACTGTTTGCTCTCTTTCCCCCTCTAGCACCTCCCAGGAGTAAGCTCTCACTGGGAACATACTGTTTCCTTCCCTGTGGTGGCTCCCCCACACAGCGAGCCCTCAAATATTCCTTGAAATGGGTGAAATGAGGTGTAATGATGTCTCTCCCTCAGTCTCAAAAAATAAGAACCAGGCCAGGACATCTAGCGATCTGGCCAAGATAACATCAGGTAAGGCAGCGCCATGGAAACAACCTGGCCCTCCGAACTAGATCCAATCGCCTGTCGGCACCAGGAGCCCAGCGCGCTTAATTATGCTGCTGAACAGACAGGCATGATAGAAAGTGGTGATTAGCTTCAAAAGTTCCACAGAACCTTCTTGAAAAAGAATCCTGTGTCCCTGGCCAAGTGTCAGCCAAGGGACACCCGAGGCACACAGCCCTGTGGGCGTCCGAGTCCTGTGCAGGTCTCCCTCCACTGCGGCCTCAACACTGGGGCACAGAGCTGTGCTGTGCTCTGGGTGCGAAGTGCTGCTACACTCTCCTGGTCCCCACACAACAACTGCTTCTCCCCCACCCCCGGGGGCAAGACAGGACCAGAACTAACAGAAATTAAATAGTGAATGAAAAAGACCAACATTCAACCTCTACAAAGGAATGAGACTAAAGAAGCTGTTGCTTGGGGGGGGGGGCGCGCAGGGAGGAGGAAGGTACATTAGGGAGCACAATCAAAAATCCCAGTCGGCGTGGTGTGGCTCAGTGGTTGAGCATCAGCCTATGAACCAGGAGGTCATGGTCTGATTCCCAGTCAGTGCACATGCCCAGGTTGCAAGCTTGATCCTCATCAGTACCGGGCAAGCAGGAGGTAGCCGATTGATGATTCTCTCTCCCGCTTCCTCTCTCTAAAATCAGTAATAAATAAATAAAAATAAAAAATATGCATTGCTTTTAAAGCCATCTTTTGCTACCAGAAATCACTGTCAATGCCTGCAAGGGGAATAAGTGATTCTTTGGAATTGACAAAGTATCTGG
>NW_005370187.1:596821-600223 GCF_000412655.1 Myotis brandtii | reverse complement strand
GGAAAAGGGGTCAACAATGGGAAATGTATTTTTCCTAAAGTGTCTGCCCAAGCATCCAAGAGGAGCTAACCACAGGAGGATGCATAGCACTGAGACCCTGAGACCAAAGCAGGGATTTCTTAATAAAACCCAGAAGGGAATGGGTCCTATTCTCGAACTTATGGTAAGATCCTGACAAAGTTCTCAGAGAATATATAAACCTCCGCAGAGAAGTGGACGCCTTTCCCTTAACTGCACACATCTTGGCAAATTAGAGCCGCCAGCACAGGACTGACTCAGACTTTACCCTCTGCGGGAAGCGGAGCTTGAATTGCACGTGGCCCTCCCACACACCGGGTTGGAACAGCTAAATGCAAGGATCCCAAGAACTGTCCCAACCTCCTTTAAAACGGCTAACGTGCTGACAACAACCCACGGCAAATTGTGCGTAGACGCAGAGGCTTCCAGCGTGAGGACTTGAGGTCAGGGGCAAAGAAGGCTGAGTCAGCCTCAGGAGGGGGGTTCAACCTGGTGGCGAGTGAAAAGCCTTTGTCCCCAAAGGCAGCTGATCTTTTCAGCATCCCCTTTAAGACATGATGCAATGAAGCCCAAATCCATACCCCAGCAACTCACACTCCTCTCAGAGGAAAAAACAAAAACAAAAACGGAATGAATTCTTTTCCTTCCTTACTCCAGCCTTTCTTTTTCTTTCCCTGTTTTTTCACATCTGCAGAGGCCAGGAACCCCCTCTGAATTTCTCAGATGTGAAACCCAGAAGCCCTTTCTAGAAGATAGGGTAGAAGGTGGGCAGGACAGCAAGGAGGAAGGGACTGAAGCCACGGACCCGCCCCTGCTCCCCAACATCAATAAAACACTGTCATCACTTAGCCCTGATGCGAGTCAAGGTCGTCAGACTCAACACAAGTCCCGGGAAAAGGATGAAAATTAACCAAGAAAATGACCTCTCTGCTCCCTCTCCTACAAACCGTCAATGTGCACATAATGTTTCATGACTTCGTTTCTGCATGTTTAGTTATTACCCATTCATCATCAGCTCACAGGTCCTGAACCCCCACCATCTGTGGAGGTGTGCCCTGGACATAGAGTTCCTGCCAGGTGCAGGGGGTATGCAAATACTCCAGCACCGAGTGGGGCTTTTTCAAGTTTACTTTCATTAAGAAGACACTCAGCCCCAGGTACTTCAGATAATACAGAAAATTAGGGGCGAGGCCGCGTGTGGCATGGGGTGTCAAGAAAGGTGACCCAGGAGGGTGAAGGCTTGGTCTGGAGGGAGGAGGGAGGCTGGGAGGCCATGGGAAAGAATTCCAGGAAAACAGTTCCCTGCCCAAAGGTCTAAATGAGGGATTCTGAACCTGACCTTCCCCACGGATGGGCAGGTGGAGTTTAAGAGCATATATAAGATAATGAAACCAGTGCCTCTCGGAATGAGACCCACTAGGAAGAATTTAGAAGGTCGACAACCTTCCTGGTAGGAAATCTGGAAAGCGGAGGGCCTCAGGAAGAAGGAAACGAGATCTGATGGTTTTCGCCCAAGGAAAACACAGATACACCCATTCTGAGCAGGCGTGGGAGGCAGCAGTCCTACATTACACTGTAGCTTCAGTTCAGAATCTGGGACTCCAAGCAAGGTTCTTCTCTCTGAGTCCCAGTTTCCTCGTGTTTAGGATGGAGGTAATAACATGTCAATCACCAGACTGAGGCAATGCATGCAAATTGTCTAACATATAGATGTTCAATCAATAGGAACTGTCGCCATCACATAAAAAGCACGAAAAAGTGCCCAATTACTAGTAAAAGACAAGTGAGAGACTATAAAATTGCAATGCCGCCCTAGCCGGTTTGGTTCAGTGGATAGACCGTCGGCCTGCGGACTGAAGAGTCCCAGGTTCGATTCCAGCCAAGGGCACATACCCGGGTTGTGGGCTCGATCCCCAGTGTGGGGCGTGCAGGAGGCAGCCAATGATTCTCTCTCATCATTGATGTTTCTATCTCTCTCTCCCTCTCCCTTCCTCTCTGAAATCAATAAAAATATATTTTTTTTAAATTGCAGTGCCTTGGGGGAAAGCTGAGTCTGATCTGTCTTGCATAAAATATATGCTATATTTTAATCCAAATAACAGGATGGCCTTTGTAGTGCTGTTTTCTAGAAATCACATCGCACCTTCACAATGAGGTGTTGCTTAGGTCCAAGAGCATGACCAGTCACTGATTATCCACTTGAGATGAATCCATTCCGTACCCTGCCTACAGAGTTTGAAATTTTAGGCTGGCCAGGAACCTAGTCAAGAAATTTTTATTTCTCGTCCACCTAGTAATTGTTTACAGTATTTGTACATCTATGCAAAATACTTGAATGGGCCATGGTGCCTTTTCCCCTTGTTTGTATTTAATTAAACTAAATTGTCATTTGAAAAAAAAAAAAGAAATTTTTATTTCTTTTTATTGTTTTAAGAGAAGAAGGGAGAGGGAGAGAGAGATAGAAACATCAATGATGAGAAAGTATCATCGATAGGCTGCCTCCTGCACGCCCCACACCAGAGATCAAGCCCACAACCCGGGCACGTGCCCTGACTGGAAATTGAACCGTGACCTCCTGGTTCATCGGTTGACGCTCAACCACAGAGTCACGCCGGCCAGGCAATGCAAGAAACTTTTAATGAATGTCTTTATACCAGACACCTTGACAGATCTTTTTAGGGTCTCTTCACCACCCAGAAGCAAAAGGAAAAGTTCCAGTCTGTCATGGACTAGATCAGGGGTGGGCAAACTTTTTGACTCGAGGGCCACAATGGGTTCTTAAACTGGAACGGAGGGCCGGAACAAAAGCATGGATGGAGTGTTTGTGTGAACTAATATAAATTCAAAGTAAACATCATTACATAAAAGGGTACGGTCTTTTTTTTTTTTTTAGTTTCCTCGGACGTAGTTTGCCCACGGCTGGACTAGATGCTTTAGATACACAACTGCAATGAATCCTCAGAGGTCTGCAAGACTTTAATAAAAAAAGGAAAGCGATCAATTCTTTCACTCATTCCTTCATTTACTCATGTTTTCCAAGGAAACATCCTTTGGCACCGAATAGGCATGAAGGAAGGGGCAGGAAGTCATTGCCCTCAAGGGGCGTCCGTTTGAAGAGAGAAAGATAAACATCCAGCTATCACCAGGCAACCCAAAGATGTGAGTCACCCGGAGGACACACGTCCCATGAGGATGAGAAGGATCTGACTGCGAGGTCCGGGAAGACTTCTACTGGGTGCTCCGTCAGCGGGGCTGGATTTGGAGAAAATCATTGGGAACAGGGCAGGGAAGCCCAACACGCATGAAGTTCAACCTGACGGAGACACACGTGGAAGAATGTCTGTCACATCTGGGAATGGGGAGCTGTCTGCTGCAGGAATGAGC
>NW_005370187.1:595468-596810 GCF_000412655.1 Myotis brandtii | reverse complement strand
GGGGCCCAGGTGCCAATGGAGGATAGAGGTAGGTGGGCACTGAATTGTGAAGAGTTGTGAATGTCACACACATACATTTAACAATACAGTGTATGTACTAAGAGACCTGTTGAGGATGAGGGCCGGGCGGGGGGATTAGGATCTTAGCTACAAGGAAAATAGCATTAACTGGGGTTCTGCTTCAGGCCTCTCAATGACACTGCCACTCCCCCCCACCCCCACCCCCTGCATCAGCAGGCAATATCCTTCTTGCCTTAATGTATCACCTTTAACGTTTACCCTTTCTCCTTCCCTTAACTGGACCCTAGGAATTAAGCAAACATGAAGAGTCTGAGGAAAGGCTAAGAGCTTTGGGGGAGGGGAGGACATGGGATGCCAGGCCGGCAGCCTGAGTCACACGGCCTTCAGCGAGGCCACCTCACCTCTCCAACTCAGCTGCAGCAGCTGGGTTTTCTGATTTGCTTCCACTCACCCCCCGAATCCCAGTCGTTTTTAAAGACCATCTCTCCACGTTTCCCTTCCTGTAAAGGCTATATGGCTTCCCATTCATGACCTTGGTTCACTCAGGCTCCTCCGGCACCATCTTCTCTTTGGGGCCCAACTGAACATCAGACATCAAATTTCCCCCAACAACCACCTCCATCTCAGAGAGAGAGAGAGAGAGAGAGAGAGAGCGAGAGAGAGAGCTCGCCAATATGTTCCAACTAGAAAGCATGCCCTGCATTCAGAGCCTCTGCACTTATTTCACAATCCTCATGCCCTCGCTGTTTCCCCACTCCACTCTCATCTCACTTCCCCGGCTTCATCTCCTAGGGAAGCTCGTGAGAGATGTTGTTGCCCCTACAAGCCATTCACACAGGGTGCAGGGCTCTGGGCTCGCCATCCAGACCACGAGCCTCGGGTCCTCCTGCGCCCCCACCTAAGTGGCACTGTTAGAGGTGCCTGTGGCTCCTACACTGTGTCCCACATTAACCAGTCCCACGTGCTGGCTTGTTAAGAGACTTGTGAACACCTGGTGCAGCAGCAGAAACACAGGGAGGGAGGAAGGAGAGGCGGAGGCCCCTCGGCGAGTGAGCCGAGTGACAGCAGGAACCCTGGGACCGCTGCACAGTGGCCCACTCATCCATCACAGCTCCTCCAAAACGATTAACTTTCTAGCCATGACCCACCCGCCTTCACCACACCTTGGTCCCACCGCGGAGAACGCCATAGGGAATGCAAACGATTCCCGTCGCCTTGCAGGTGAAGGGCCAACAGGCCGCTATGGGGGCCAGGCTGCATCACCAAATTTCCAAATGAGTCCAGCCCAGCGCTCGCGTTGCAAGGGGTGGGTGATTCACTG
>NW_005370187.1:594546-594992 GCF_000412655.1 Myotis brandtii | reverse complement strand
CAGCCGGTCCCGGTCGGCAGCTGCACACAAAGCCCTTCATCTCCTCGCCTCCAAGCTCCTCCCTGGGCTGCGCTGTTCCGAGGGTCTCGGATGCCCCCTTCGGTGGTCGGCGGGACGGTCCCACTCCCTCTCGCAGCACCGCCCCCTCCCTCGCATCTCAGCCTCCTCTTCCCCGCCGCTCGCCCCCGACCCCGACAGAAACTCAGCCCGGGTTTGGGGCAGCTGCAGCGGCGCTGGCTCGCTGGCAGACTGGCGAGCTGCCCGGCTGAGTCCTCGCCGGGGCTTCCTGTGGGGCTGGACAAAGGACATTTCCTGGGAGGAGCAGGGGACCGTTCCCAGCATGCCTCGATTTGTAGTTCCCGGGGACTTCCTGCCACCGCAGCATCCCCGACCAGACGCGGACCCTGGGACCGGAGGAAGGCGCTGCCTGCATCCCTACGCGCTCC
>NW_005370187.1:588454-593873 GCF_000412655.1 Myotis brandtii | reverse complement strand
AACTTGACCGCTCACTGCTCACTAGGAATTCAGGTTCCTTAAGATCTTGGCGCTTCGTCCTCAAAACCATAAGGGCTGATTGTTTCCAGATCCTGACCCTCACTGGGACATTCCTCCCTCCGATGTTGGCCGTGTCCCAGGCATCTTTTCAAGAAAAGTAATTAAATGAAAAGATGGAGAACACATTTCATGAATTAACAATAAGTCACGCAAAAAAAAAAAAAAGCACCCGTGTGCTGCTGAATGAGGATCGATCTGGACTTTCTGCTCATCTCGCCCTCATTCACCTTCAGGATTCAGTTTCCTGGATCCTACAAAACGGACGTGAAGGCCCCTGTTGCGCACGGAGCGGGGCGGAGGGAGGGGAGGGTGGGGTTAGGGGAGGAGGACGTTGGCTGCGAGAGAGGAACTCCACCTCCGGCCTGTCAGGAGTCTATCGCAGCCTCCACAAATTCCTGTCTAATTCTGGAACTGCATACCCAGGGCCCTCGTGGGAAAATCAAGAAGGGCCAGAGAGAGACGAAAGGACTAAAGCTGTGTTCTCTCGCAAGGAGCTGGGAAAAGAGGTTCTAGGGATCTAGGATGCTCTAAAACGTGTCCGAAAAAATAGGTCATAATTACCCGTCATATCCACGTGGCCTCTCCCATTGCAAGGGCTCATGAGTGAGAGCACTGGAGTGAGGGATTTAGTTTACATTTAAGAAAAGTGTGTCCGTGCTCGCTTCGGCAGCACATATACTAAAATTGGAACGATACAGAGAAGATTAGCATGGCCCCTCGCAAGGATGTTACCCGTCATATCCACGTGGCCTCTCCCATTGCAAGGGCTCATGAGTGAGAGCACTGGAGTGAGGGATTTAGTTTACATTTAAGAAAAGTGTGTCCTCTTTTCCGCTGTAGTTCCCTTTCTCGGGAGAGCCTTAGCCACAGGGAGAAGATGAGCTGGAGTCATTTAAGATGCAGAATTGATGAGAAGTTTCTGGATGTGAGCACCTACCTCCCCACAGTTCCGGCCGCACGTCACTCTGTTGACTGTCCACCCGGGTTCATTGTGCTGTGATCCTTGCGTTTTCCCTACAAACTACTGTTCCTTCAGTGGTTTGCAGCCTGGCAACATTCTAGCAAACTGCCCTCCACCCCTCAAAAAAAGGGGGGGGGGTCATTGATCATGGTTGGCCAATCCAGCAACCTCCTCTTAGTGTTCAGTTTGAAAAGATGATACACTCGCCTGTTGCATTTCACATTGTCTACTGCGCCCTCCCTGGAGTGATTTCTGCCTTGCTCCTCATACAGTGCCCTCTCCGTTTCTAACCCAGAATTTCACTCATTATCTCCATCCCAGGCCAAACCTGTCCCTTCTCTTCTGTTGCCAAACCAGGTCAAATAGTTGCTTCAACGATCATTTATTTACCACTTATTCAATGCTAGTCACCATGACTGGGGTAGACATATGGTAACACTCAAGAGTGGGACTTCATTGAGTAACTAGAGTCCTGACTGACCCTCCGGAAGCTCACAATCCGCTTGCCATTGCACAATTACTATTTCAGTGCTGCAGCAAAGCCATATGCAGAGGTTTGTGTTCCCAGAAAGTGTTACTTTTTCCATAAACTCTCTCCTTCCAGTGACAGCAGGAGGAGCCAGAGGAGGGATGGGGAGGTGAGAAAATGCAGGTCTCACAGAGGGAACTTGGTGGGACATTTGGTTGTGAAGGGGAGGTAGCTGGGAAGGAAGGAAGGTGGCTCTGAGGAGGGTTTTCTGTGTGGTTATTTCTTTGGTTTTTAAGATGCGAGCTCCTTGGGGATGTTTGAATGCTGATGGGAAAGGTCTTGGAGAGAGACAGAGGGTGAAGACAGAGAGAGGAAAGATAAGAGAGTAGGCATTCAACAAATACTTGCGGAATTAACTAATTCCTGCTTCCAATCACTGTTGAAGATGTTGAGCTTGAAATTAACGAACTGCACATTCCCAGCTAAAATAGCAGTCTGAGGCCAGACAGAAATGACATTCCTTTCTCCCTCATCAGGCGCCCTCAACCAGCCCTTCATGTCCTGGGGGTGGGGGGAAGGTAATAGAAAATCATTCAAGAAGCCCCAGCCGGTTTTGCTCAGTGGATAGAGCATTGGCCTGCAAACGGAAGGGTCCTGGGTTTGATTCCAGTCAAGGGCACATGCCCGGGTTGCAGGCTCGGTCCCCAGTGGGGGGTGTGCAGGAGGCAGCCAGTCAGTGGTCCTATCTCATCATTGATATTTCTGTCTCTCTCTCCCTCTCTCTACCTCTCTGAAATCAATAAAAATATGTATATGTATTTTTAAATCATTCAAGAGGAGGCAGTCCAGCAGGTTCCAAAGGCACACAGCAACATCAGGGACATCTAAACGTGTTAGTCCATGGGTTTGGGTTTTATTATTATTTTTTTAAATCAAGCAAATATTTTACCCTTGTTTTTTTCTTTTCTTCATTTTGAAGTAAAATAACTATTCTCATCCTCACCTTTCTAAAGGGGAATTGATATTTGAAAAAATAAATAACAATAAATTCAATTTTATGTACACTTAGATATATTCCAGGATTTAAAAATATATTCCATTAATATTCCTATATTTCATGGATTGTTGCTTTAATTACTATGACATTAAATTTTTAATATTTGGAAGAATAATCTCTTGTAATTATGCTTTTATTTCTTTTTTTCTAAACTACTTCCTCACATTTGCATTAAGAAACTATTCTAATGTAAAATTTATTTTACTTAAAATGAGTGTAAAGCTATATAACATGCTTGGGGGAGGGACAAAGTCAGGGGTGGGGGGTTGACCTGGCTAGATTAGCCTACATGGTTTAAGCTTGCAAGTATAAGGTGGACGGACATCCGTTGTTTTTCTTATCCTCACAAGCATCCATCTCCCCTTTTTTTTAAAAAAAAAATATTTTCTTGGTTTTTTACAGAGAGGAAGGAAGAGGGATAGAGAGTTAGAAACATCGATGAGAGAGAAACATCGATCAGCTGCCTCCTTCACACCCCCTACTGGGGATGTGCCCACAACCAAGGTACATGCCCTTGACGGGAATTGAACCTAGGACCCTTCGGTCCGCAGGCGGACGCTCTATCCACTGAGCCAAACCGGTTACGGCCCATCTCCCCTCTTTTTGGCAACAATACCTTTGGGGAAACAACCCCCTTCTCGCCCTTAATCTTTGTGATTTAAAGAGGGACATAGCCTGTCTCTACCTCCACTTCAGTGGGGGGTACATGATCAACACCTGCAATGAAGCTATTCCATTGCTGTACAAGGGATACGCTACTAGAGGAAGCAGAGCTGAGAAAAAGTGTGTGTGTGTTGGAGAGAGAGAGAGGGAGAGACAGGAGAGGGAGAGGGAGAGAGACATGCACGAGCCAATCCTTATGATACTGTTGGGTCATGCCTGAAGCCAAACACCCCCAGACTTCTAGTTACATGAGCCAAACATTCCCTTTCCGGCTCCAGCTATTTTGGGTTCTCTAGCTCTTGCTTCCCAGAGCTCCGTGCAGCTGGGCGTGGGGGCTGCAGTGCGGATCCCGAGCTGTGCCGTCCTGAGCGGAGGAAGGTGGGCGTGGAAAGGAGTCTCACACCCCAGTTTCAAGGGTGGCGGTTTAGAAATTGTGATGGAAGAAAGTCGGGGTTTTAGGAAGGTTTGGGCTACTGTGGTTTTTAGAAATGTTCTCAAGAAAGAGACCTGCTGATGTTGAAGCTGGCTGTGTAGAAGGGAGGAAGGAATGACAGCCCGGCTCGAAGATAGTCTTTCCGCCTCTATCTGCCTCTAGCCCACAAACCCAAAGGGAGCCATGCCATGTTGGGAAAATGAAATTCTCTGTGCTTTCCAGAGTGACAGCAAAGGCTTGTGGGTGAAAATCCGAGCATGGAAAGCCGTCTCCAGGGTCTGCTTCCCTGCCGAGGAAGGAAGAATTAGCCCTGCTTTAAGTAGGGTGACAATATCATTTATCGTCCCAAATGGGACAGTGTTGAGTGAGAATAGGGGCGTTATTAATAATTACACCTGAGTGACAGCTCTAAAGCAGGTCACCCTAATTACCAGAGCTATTCGCCAGCCCTAACAGGTTTGGCTCAGTGGATAGAGCATCGGCCTGCGGACTGAAGGGGTTCCATTCCGGTCAAGGGCACGTACCTCAGTTGCAAGCCTGATCCTTGGCCCTGGTTCAGGCACATGCTGCAGGCAACTAGTCCATGTGTCTCTTCCCCTCCCTTCCACTCTCTTGTGGGAAGCCACCTATTGTCTTCACTAGCAGAGAGGTGTGGACAAGGAACCCAGAAGGCTGGTGACCCTAGAAGCCCTGGCAAAGGTCAGGGCTGTGCACCCACTGTTAGTCCAGACAATGGTAGATGAAGCAACTTCCCCATTTATTATTATGTAAATCCTTGCTGGTGGGCTAGTCTGCCTGTCACTGGAAATTGCCTGCCTAAGGGTTATGGGTGTATCCTAGACCAATAAAAGGTTGGCGAGGCCTGAGCACCAGTGGAAGTCCTTCCCCTTGAGTTGGACTTGCCCGCCTGGCCCCCCAATATTTCCAAATTATTACTTGTCTTGTCTCTATCATTTGTGTGCGGCCCCTCTTCCAGATCCTGAACCCTGAGCCACGCGGGACGTGGGGGGAACAAACAAACACATAAAAATTTACACATCTGGAGCCTCAATGGGACATCTGGAAGAGA
The DNA here is from genome assembly GCF_000412655.1 of Myotis brandtii. NCBI lineage: Eukaryota > Metazoa > Chordata > Mammalia > Chiroptera > Vespertilionidae > Myotis > Myotis brandtii. The sequence continues at coordinate 589,161 of NW_005370187.1, read as the reverse complement.
AGACTTCGCCTAGAGTGAAGAAATGAAGATTCACCGTAAAGGTGGGAAGATATTTTACCACACACAAAGCCCACGATCAGCTGCAGAATTCCCGATCTGTAAGTAGGGTGGGAACGTGTCTTTCTAGCTAGGCTAATGGGGCAGGATTCGGCTTTAAAAGTAAGAAACTTTATTGAAGGCTTTTGGTTTGCATGCTTAAGGAGTTAAAGTTTCTCTTATGATTTTTGCTTGATGTTATAGAACATAGTCCTTGTTTTCCTGAAGAAGGTACATTAGATTTTGAATGTTTGGCAAAGAGTTAGTCAGAACTTTCAGCAGCAGGGAAAAAAGTTGCCTCCAAACTGTTTCCCCTTGTGAAACATGGTATTTCATTTGCTAGAGCCTTTAGGAGAGGCCAAGGAGGATAAACCTCCTCCCCTTGCACCCTCCGCTCCTAAAGAGGAGCAGAAAGAAAAGAAAAAATGGGAGGAATGGCCTTCGTGGCCCCCTCCATCTCATGTCCTAATCCTGAAATGTTTAATTCGCTGTTAATAGAATCACCTGTGCAAAGAGCCATCAGAGAAGGATTGAAGGACATGGCGGTGGAAGAAAGGCTTGCTTTTCCTATCATAAAGGGTGTCCCAAAAATTCACGCAAGAAGTAATTTAGATAGAAAACACAGGTTTATTATTAAAAATTGTAAATTTTTTATTGATTCATAAAGTATA
>NW_005370187.1:586987-587856 GCF_000412655.1 Myotis brandtii | reverse complement strand
AATGCCAGGAGCAAGCCCTTGCAAACCACAGGCTGAATGCTCAAATAACTTATGAAAAGCAAGCAGGAGCTAGGAGAAGGGAGACACATGGTGATCCTGTCCCCTTCCCGAGTGAGCTAGGAAAAGTCTCCTTCTCGCCATGAAAAGTTTTAAAAACTTAGAAATGCGTCTAGGATTTCTGTGCACGTGTACAGAGAAAGCTGGCTTAAGACAAAATGTGCGCATCATCCGATTTCGAATAGTAGATAGTTTTGAGCTGAAATCTCCTTGCACATGGTACAGAATAAACCCCAGGACTGGTTTATTCCTAAGAAGGATGGCAGATTTGATCCAGGGAGGGGTGCAGGCTGGTTCCAGAGATGGGATTGGTGTTTCTATAATAAAGAGTAGTTTTGGGGATGCTAGTGAACCGCTTTCAAAAGTTAATGAATAATGTATTTATTGTGAAGGTCCAATGGCCCAGGGAGAAACTAGCTTAGCTCTTTGACATTTAAATGGACCAAAGGGAGGGCAGACCAAACTTGTTTCGCCAGCGGAAGACAGTGTTTCCCCATGGCTGCAATCTCGCGGCCAATTTTGAAATTTCCCACAGGCAAGCAACCGGCAGGAAACAATGCAGCTACAAGTTTGCTTCTTGACTTTTCCCAGAAAAAAATTATGGTCGTTTTAAAGTCAAGGGCTAGGCCAAGCCTGTTTTGCCAGCCTCAAGCATGGTTTTCCAGAGCCGCTGGGAACTTGGGACCTTGGAGTTGACTGAATCCAAATGATAAAAACTTATAGCTAGGTATGTTTGAAATGACAAAACACTGAAATATTAATCTAAATTTGCCTCATGAAAAATCTAGAGGGCAGAATTAAATCTATTAATT
>NW_005370187.1:576044-583274 GCF_000412655.1 Myotis brandtii | reverse complement strand
GAAGCCCTGGCAAAGGTCAGGGCTGTGCACCCACTGTTAGTCCAGACAATGGTAGCTGAAGCAACTTCCCCATTTATTATTATGTAAATCCTTGCTGATGGGCTAGTCTGCCTGTTACTGGAAATTGCCTGCCTAAGGGTTATGGGTGTATCCTAGACCAATAAAAGGTTGGCGAGGCCTGAGCACCAGTGGAAGTCCTTCCCCTTGAGTTGGACTTGCCCGCCTGGCCCCCCAATATTTCCAAATTATTACTTGTCTTGTCTCTATCATTTGTGTGCGGCCCCTCTTCCAGATCCTGAACCCTGAACCACGCGGGATGTGGGGGAAACATTTACACACTCTCTCTTAAAAAAAAAAATCAATGGAAAAATATCCTCAGGTGAGGATATTTTTTTAAAAGAGAGAGAGAGAGAGAGAGAGCTATTCACCAGGACACAGCTTTGCAACAAGAGGCCCATCCATTCGTCCTCCTAACCCCCAGATTGTTGTTTCAAATTGTCCTCGGGTGGAGGTCAAGATGGCAGCCATGAACCTGAAAAGGAGAGTGAATCAACCCTGAAGCCTTTCCTTACACATCCTGAAGCCGCTGGCCAGGGTTCTGGAGTGTGAACTCCACCCTCTGAACTGCAGTAGGAAGTAGGTGACTACAGCAGTTCAGTCCTTGAGGCCAAGCCTCCCCAATTCCCAATGCAGTTGTGGTCACGGAGGAAAATTGTCAATAAGAATCTCTCTTGTGAGTAAAAGTGGAAATAGCTAAATTGGCCAAAGAACGCCATTCCCCTGGGGCAGGCCATTCTTGTTACTTCTAATTAGACTTGAATGCGTCCTAGGGGACAATCTCCCTGCTTATTATTTACCCTTTGCTGTGAGTAGGAGTTGCCCTAATTTCCCTCCACCAGGTTTACACCACCTGTGTGGGAAGTGATCACATTTGTAGTTTAGCCGTTAGCTGTCAAAAAGAGGAGAAAAATCAAGCACTTAGAGCCCTGGGCAAAGAGACAAATGAGGTCTCTCTCTTTGGAATGTGGTGAATGCATTTTCACGCACGTGAAGAATAACTGCATGCTTTTAAATGGGGACATTTAAAAAAACTGTTTGGCCCTAGCCGGTTTGGCTCAGTGGATAGAGCATTGGCCTGCGGACTGAAAGGTCCCGGGTTCAATTCTGGTCAAGGGCACATGCCTGGGTTGCAGGCTCCATCCCCAGTAGGCGGCGTGCAGGAGGCAGATGATCAATGATTCTCATCATCGATGTTTCTATCTCTCTGTCCCTCTCCCTTCCTCTATGAAATCAATAAAAATATATTTTAAAAATAAAATAAAATGTTTGGAAGAAGGGAAGCCATTGGATAAACTGCAGTGCAGGCTACTGTTTGTTTGTGTGTGTGTGTTGGGGGGTGGGGGTGGCTACTGTTTCTTTAACAGCTCAGCATGCATTCCCACTTCTTCTCCTAACAACATCTAACTTCCCTTCTGCAGAATCCCCTGCCCCTCAACTTTAGTCTTGTCTAGAAGAGGCTGTCACCCTCCCCCCTCCCCCCACCTCTTCCTCCTTCAGCTCAGGGCTAAGTTAGGGGCCAGGGCTGCCAGTCATCGCTGCCTCAATGCCCAGACCAGTGACCCATTCAGGAGAGGGCGTAGGACCCGGAAGCTAGGGGGAGAGAAGCCCTCTTTCTCCGTGAGCACAGCAAGGGCGCAGAAGAAATGGGGATTGTCAGAGATTGCTCTCCCAGGGGCAGCACCAGAGCTGAGTCTTGAGCAATAGGAGCTGAGCGAAGTCAGGTGAGAACAAAGACCTGAGATGCTGTAGGGGTGGGGGTGGGGCAGGATGGTTGCTCAGAATGCCTTGATTGAGGCTAGAGAAGGAGGCGAGGGCCCAGGTCCTGAATGACATGGGGAACAATGCTAAGGAGTGTGCACAGTGGACACAGCACTGGGGTAGTGAGGCACAGACTGGAAAAGAAAGTATCTATACTGGTAGAAGTGAGGGAGACAAGTCCTTGAGCTTGAAAATAAATCCTAACTATCTGAGGAAGCCTGAAAAGCATGGTTTTCATACTCTTGACCTGAAACATACATGTCAGTTATTTTACTAGCAAAATGTGCTTATTCGGGAGCAGCAAAGCATTATAATTTGGGACAGCGAGCTGTAGCAAAAGCCATAGGCAAGTCCTACAAACAGACAGACTCATTTTATGGAGAAAAAGGAGGAGGTTGGGAGGGGTTGTTTGGAAGGCATTGGAGAAAAGCAGAGCTCAGGCAGATGCCAGTTTCTCATTGGCTGAGTTGCTGGGGTGGTGGATTTCTTGTAGGAGAGGCAATGTACATCTTTTCCTGTTGAGGACTGCACTTGGTGGTTCTTTCCTGTTGACCTTTCTGGGGTCTGTAACTGGCAATGCTTCCTGGAATTGACATCCAGTGGTGCTGTGTGAGAGCGCCCCCTTGTGGCCTCCTAACTCCATGTTAGCGAGGTTTCCCTTTGTTCCTTTTCATAACTTAGAGAAGATGTAAGTATTCATCTCTTTTACAGATGAAGAAACTGAAGTGCTTAAGGGAATTGGAATTACCCAAACCTCTTAATGTGGTGTGGTTAATACATCTCAATGCGGTGTAGTGTTGGAAAGGTGACGAAGAGCCACACACTTCCAGGCCATGGCTCTCTCCAGCAAGCACCCTGCTCCCTTACGTATATATTCTGAACTGTGGGTTCAAGAGAAGTCAGGCGGTGCTGTACGTTGGGATTCTCCCTGGGGAACTGCTTTACTAATCTTTTTTAAAAAAATATATTTTATTGATTTTTTGCAGAGAGGAAGGGAGAGGGATAGAGAGTTACAAACATTGATGAGAGAGAAACATTGATCAGCTGCCTCCTGCACACTCCTACAGGGGATGGGCCCACAACCAAGGTACATGCCATTGACCGGAATCAAACCTGGGACCTTTCAGGCTGACGCTCCATCCACTGAGCCAAACCGGTTAGGGCTGCTTTGCCAATCTAACATCCTCCTCCTCTCCAGCCTACGGGTGGGCAACGTTGTCCAGTTTACAAAAGTGTTTCACATTCATTCTCTCCTTCGAGCTTCAGGTGGCCCTCTGAGGCAGACTCTGTAGATATTCATATCCCCATGCAGATGAGGAAACCGAGTTTTAGAGTTTCTGTGACCTGAGCACGGTTACCAAGTCAGAGCCAGAAGGGCAGGGACAGCGGCCCGGCCCCGGGCTTCAACCCATAATGACACTGAAACATTCCAGGAATGCACCGGAGATTGCATGCTATTTAACTCAGGTTTCTACCAACACTCTCTCGACACGAGTGATGAAACGTAAATTGGTTCTGTTCCCACTCAAGAAGGAAGTGTGTTTGGATAGAAATGCAAAGACTCGCCTAGGGCTGCAGACCTGTCTCAGCTGAGGTTTTCTGTGACGTAGACATGCATGGTTCTTGGTGTAATTAGAGTCCTGTCTCAATCCCAAGCAGACCTGGAGCTGGAGGCTGAATTCTGAAACCAAATGTGTGTGAGATAGTACAGGAAGTAAGAGGTTTTTAAAAAATATAACTTTTAATCCCTTTAAGACAACCTCCCCAAAAAAAGGTATCTGGCACCTCTCACCGTCACCAGAGAGGTGTCACCAGACAGCCCCCTAAGTCCTTGGGAGAGGGCTGTTCCTCAATCCTTGTCTTCTCATCTAAATGAATTCATATGAGAGAACTTAACTGCGTTGTGAAAAGCCAATTTATTAAAGCAATTTAAGCATGCGCCTTTATTGGAAAAGCAAAGCAAGCAAACCTATACATCTGGCTTATGAGGCACACAGGGGCTCTCAGCTAATCTGAAGAGTAAGTTGGGCCCTGACCGGTTTGGCTCAGTGGATGGAGCGTCGGCCTGCGGACTGAAGGGTCCCAGGTTTGATTCCGGTCAAGGGCATGTACCTTGGTTGTGGGCACATTCCCAGTAGGGGGTGTGCAGGAGGCAGCTGATCAATGTTTCTCTCTCATCGATGTTTCTAACTCTCTATCCCTCTCCCCTCCTCTCTGTAAAAAATCAATAAAATATATATATTTTTAAAAAGAGTAAGTTGGGCGGGGGTCCGGGGCATTATATACCCTCCTGTCTATCGGCGTCAACATTCCTCTGCTATTTTGGTGCAGATTCATTCTCAAGGTCCCTTTTTTTCTTTGTCGTGGCCTTCCCAGAATTCATGAGAAACACCTGGCAACTATCTTGCCTTGAGACTGCTGGCTTCTCTGCTTAAGGAGTAAAACCTTTTTCCTTCCTCCTTGCCCCCTCCCTTTCTGCATTCTCTCCTTAGGGGGAGTTTTAAACCATTTACTCTTGTGTCCTTGGCTGGGGAAGACAGTGGTTTGTTAGTTACAAACTGGCTGCACATTGCCCACACTGGTTGGCCTTGTGTTAACTTTCCTGTCTCGGTTTCCCTATTCCTCCTGCCCTGGAATCCTGTAACAATTATATGAAGGGTTTTATATCATTGAATCTAGAATCCAGGGGAATGGTTATTTTAAGAGTTCAGACAGCTACAAGAATGCAGTTTTGCCCTGGCCGGGCGGCTGGTTGAAACAACGTCCCACACACCAAGTAGGTTGTGGGTTTGATTCCCAGTCAGGGCACACACCTGGGTTACAGGTTAGCTTCCTCGTCCGGGCACATGTGGGAGGTGGCCAATTGATGTTTCTCTCTCTGTGTCTCCCTTTCTCTCTCTCTCCCTCTCTCTCTCTCAAACCAATTAGAAAAAAAAAAGGGGGGGGGGGGGGGAGTTGCCTTTCAGCCCTGGCTGGGGGGCTCAGTTGGTTGAAACATTCATTACACACACACACACACACACACACCCACCCCAAAAGTAAAACACCAGGGGTTTCCAGGGACCACACTAAAAACTGAGCTGACCAAGCAGAAAGGGAAAGAGACAGAGCTGAGCTGTGCAGCCAGAGTTGAGTGGATCCGGCTGGATTAAAGCCCATGGTTCATACCAGTAGCTTCTCTATCTTTATATTGCTTACATCAACCCCAATTCCTCATCCTGGAGTCAGCTTCTAAATCTGAAAACTCAAGTGTGTCCGGGACTGATAAACAGCTGAGAGGTGTCGGGAGCCAAGGAACAGGTAGGCGGGGCTAACTTGGAGTGGCAGGTAACGATTAAGCAAAACGAAGGAAGGCCCAGGATCCTCCCTGTGAAACACACCGGCCATCTAGTGAGCTGGCTGTCAGAGGGACCTGTTCTTAGGGAAGAGAGTGATCTAGTTCAGAGACTCAGGTATTACATTAGCAGACCAGCCACATGACTGATTCTCAGCTCTGTCTCCATTTCAGAACCACGCATCTGCTGTAAATGCTATTGGGAGAGAAGGGGGAAGAAATGAAATATGTTTTCCAGCTGCCTATATCTCTATTAAAGTAGAATTGCTGTGGTCAGGGCCCCATCATTTACTTTCTCGGTAACCCTCAGTGGCAGCGGGCCACTTGTAGTGTTGTTTAATGACATGATCAGGGGGATGTGAATGTGTGGCAGTAAGTGGCCAGGGCCCAGTCCGTCTTAAATGTCTAGATCAGGGGTCCTCAAACTACGGCCCGCGGGCCACATGCAAATACAAATATTGTATTTGTTCCCGCTTTGTTTTTTTACTTCAAAATAAGATATGTGCAGTGTGCATAGGAATTTGTTCATAGTTTTTTTTTTAAACTATAGTCCGGCCCTCCAACGGTCTGAGGGACAGTGAACTGGCCCCCTGTTTAAAAAGTTTGAGGACCCCTGGTCTAGATGTGGTGCCCATGGAAGGGCAGAGTTTTGGAAAAATAATGGCTGGTAATATCAAGCACTTATATGCCAGAGACTGCACTGAGAGCTTTAAATGTATCTCCTCACTGACTCCTGACAACGCAGCCAGGCATTGCTACTTTCTCTACTGTGAATGTGAGGACACGGACGCTCAGCGTGGCTCCTAACTTTCCCACGGCCACAGAGCAGGAGCAGCAGGAAGGGCGAGGGCTTTGGAAAGAAGGTTGACTTGGAGTCAAAGGCTAGCTCTGCAGTTTACGAGGAGTGTGACTTTGGCTCGTGACTTAATTTTTCTGAGTTTCCGTCTCTTCATCAGGAAAATGTGAATAATTCCCATCTCACGTGGTTACAGAGTAGGAGTCAGCAAACCTTTTCTGTTGTCGGCCGGGTCGTAAATAATTTAGACTCTGTGGGCCCTCTGGCCTCGACTCTGTACAGTGAGGCCACATAGACAACATATACACAAATGAGCATGGCCGTGACCTTTGGGCCATCGTTTGCTAACCCCTGTTATAGAGAGATATAATATTTGTAAAACACCTGGCATTAAAAAAAGAGCCCTTAAATAATTATCCCCACATCTGCCAGTTCCTTTGCCCCCCATGTGGTGTGCACCCCCATTACCCCACTCTGATATAACTGCTACTCATGCATATGTGCTTCATTAGTTATTTTTCTGCAGTGCTGGCCAAACTATTTGTCCCCTAAACATGGACTTCAAAGCCAATAGATTATTTAGGATATTATTGGCTAAAGGTGTAAAGAAAAGAGACTCCTCCTGGGCATAATCATAAAGAAGAACCATGCCGGACTTATAGGCAGAGAGGTCCTCTCTTTGCCACTTAAGGCAAAGGAAAAAAGCCGTCCACTTGCTGAATTTGGAATAGCACCGCATTGGAGTGAAAGGGCGCCCCCTGACGGACATTTACAGAACGCAGTTGAATTCTCTCATGACTCTAACTAGGATTAACCAAGATAAATGTACCTTGTAAGCAGTCCACGCTTTACAAGCCCCCTCACCCGTGACCTCATTTGATCAACAACTGTGCTGTGGCCTGGCCAGCGTGGCTCAGTGGTTGAGCATCGACCTATGAACCAGGAGGTCACGGATCCATTCCTGGTCAGGCCACATGCCCAGGTTACCGGCTCGATCCCCAGTGTGGGGTGTGCTGAAGGCAGCCGATCAATGATTCTTTCTCATTGTTTCATTCTTATTAATGTTTTAATGTTTCTATCTCTCTCTCCCTTCCTCTCTGAAATCAATAAAAAAATATTTTTAAAAACTGTGTTGTGGAATAATTTTGCTCCAGAGTAAATTGAAAAAGAAGTAGTTAGAGACTGGGCAAGGTCACACTTCATAAGGTGAAACAGGAGATAGAGAGAGCAGGTGAGGTGTTGGAAGGTCGGGGGGCGGGGGGGCGGGCCGGGGGGCCCAGTG
>NW_005370187.1:572499-576020 GCF_000412655.1 Myotis brandtii | reverse complement strand
GAACAGTGCAAAAGGCTTACCAGTAGGGGGAGGCTTTGCCCACCCCCACAGCTTTATCTGTTGCCAATACCATAACATTGAACAACAGTTTGAAGTCATCAGCCTGTGTCCCTGAAACCTCTCCTATTGCAAAATAATTCTTTTATTATTATTATTATTGATTTGTAGAGAGAGGAAGGTAGAGAGAGAGAGGAGCATTGATTTGTAGTTCCACTTGTTCATGAATTCATTGGCTGATTCTTGTATGTGCCCTGATGGGGGATTGAACCCACAACCTTGGCATATAGGACGATGCTCTAACCAACTGAGCAACCTGGCCAGGGCCAAAAGAGTTTTAATTGAGCCTGGCTGGCGTGACTCAGCGGTTGAGTGTCAATCTATGAACCAGGAGGTCACGGTGGTTCGATTACCAGTCAGGGCACATGCCCAGGTTTCAGGCTCCATCCCCAGTGTGGGATGTGCAGGAGGCAGCCAATCAATGATTAATTCTCTCTCATCATTGATGTTTCTATCTCTTTCTCTCCCTCTCTCTTCCTCTCTGAAATCAATTTTTTTAAAGAATTCTACTTGAGCTTGATATACTCTAGGACAGTCTTCCAGCTGGTAAGCAAGCTACCCAACAGGGATGACCTGAGGCTTCTTTACCAAAGCCAGCCCTTGGAGTCACAGGACACTCCCTTGCATGACCTCATCGTCCCCTCTCCCCTTGCTCATAAGTCACTTCCTTAGTTGCTGAGTGAGGTTTGTTGACTATGGGATCAAGTCTCTGCACTGCAGAGAGTACACACAGCCACTTGGAGCCCTCTGGTAGGCACCCAGGAGGAACCAGAAGCAGGAGGATGGAAATTAACAGGACCACGTTGAGGAAGGAGAACGCAGCTCTTCTTCTATGCAGCGAAATCTCCGTACGTTGGGCATCCCATTACCCTTTGAACTATTTGAATACTGGATTTGCAACATACATTAAGAGCAAAACCAAGACTGTGGTAGGACATGTTTCACTTAAGAAAACAGGTCTGAAGCAAGCTGAAGTTCAAACGCTAATGAGTCTCACCTGCTCCTGAGAGCAGTGGTTCTCAACTGCAGCTCTTACTTATTCCATAACCAGGAAGGCTTTCTGAACTGGCTTTGAACCACAGTGGCGTTTCCTCCTCCCTCCCCTCCCCAAACCCACCACCAAATTAAGTTAATGGGAGAAATGTTCTCGAGTCTATCCATTATTGTTTTTCTTTCGCTTATCCTAAATCTAGTTTTATGATGGGGGGAGGGCTTTTGTTGTTGCTATTTGGTGAAGAGCACTTTGATTTCGGACTGTTCTTCCCCTGGACGTGCTTAAGGAGCTTAAGGGCCACAGGCTAAAATCAACACTGCTCACAGTGTGCTTTCTGGGAACAATGGGCTCCTGAATATTTTATTATTCTTCCTCTTCGTCTAATGACAATGAGGCTCCCAACTGAATGCACTTTAGCCAACACCACCTCTTGTTTACTCAGTCTGCGGGCCATTAGAATGAGCATTTTCTCTCCTTGGTTGACACTCATTTTACAGAATTCAGCCTTCCATCTGGTCCCCAGATCTCTCCCGATGAGTCGCCAGGATGTTTGGACTATACCTTGCCAGTGTCCATATACCTCTTTGGGTGATGATCTGTGGGTAATTCTTTTCTTTTTTTTTTAAATATATTTTATTGATTTTTTTACAGAGAGGAAGGGAGAGGGATAGAGAGTTAGAAGCATCGATGAGAGAGAAACATCGATCAGCTGCCTCCTGCACACCTCCCACTGGGGATGTGCCCGCAACCAAGGTACATGCCCTTGGCTGGAATCGAACCTGGGATCTTTCAGTCCGCAGGCCGACGCTCTATCCACTGAGCCAAACTGGTTAGGGCAGATCTGTAGTAATTCTGACACCTGGCTCACTTCCCCCTGAGTCTTGCCTTCATGCAAGTGGCCTGGTCTGGAAAGACAGCAGATTCTCCAGCTCCAGATGCTCCAAGAACTGGCGAGACATGGTACATCGTGGCCGGAAGAATCAGGTCTGCCTGCTTCTGTGTAGGTCAGACTCTCCGATTGATTTTGGGTCAAAGAATTTTTTTTTTTAATTCTCAATTTTCTTGTCGAGACCAAACCAATGGCCTTGCATGTAGATAACCAACACTCTCCCCTAAAGGTCCTGTGTGTGCTCTGGGCAATTAGCTTCCCAACTGCCATGGAAGACTTGGAGGAAATTAAACGGAAGTGAGGTTGGTGTCTGGGTGACCCATCATCCCTATTTTACTGGGACTGAGGAGGATGGGGGGACATGGGACTTCCAGTGCTAACAGTGGGAAAATCCTGGGTGCATTGGGATGACTTGGTCAAAGTACGTTGGTTGGAAAGGATAGAACCTTGTCTGTAATTGGGGCTCAGAAATGTACAGGCTGTCGAGTGAACTGGAGAACCCTGAGGAAGGCAGGACAGTAGGGACTCTCAACTAGTCCCTACAGACCAGACAACCAAGAATAAGGGACGCTGTCTAGAATGGGGCCAACTGAGCAGTAGCATCTGGAGGTAGAAGGAGCAGCTGTTTCAGGAATACTAGGTGTACCGGTTAATAATGGCGGATTTTGTAATCAAAGAAAACACGATAATTTCAAGAGAAACATCAAAAGTGCTTTATTCAAAGTATTGTCCATCGCTAGCTACACATTTGCCCCATCTTTCAGGTAATTTGTGGATACTGTCCCAATAGAACTTTTCTTGTTTTGAGGCAAACCATTCAGAGACCCAATTTTCCACTTCTTCGTACGTTTTGAAGTGCTGCTCAGAAAGTGCGTGTGCCATCGATCAGAACAAGTGGTCATCTGAAGGAGCAAGGTCTGGTGAATACAGCGGGTGGGTTAATACTTCCCAGGCAAGATCTTTTAATGTGTCTTTAACTGGTTTTGAAGTGTGTGATGGTGCGTCATCATGAAGCAAAATTACTTTGCCATGTCTTCTGGAACATTCTGGTCATTTCATGATCAAAGCATGGTTCAAATTGATTGATTATTTGTTGTTGGTAGCGATCAGTATTAATGGTTTCACCTGGTTTTAGAAGCTCATAATACACCACACCTTCCTGATCCCACCAAACGCAGAGCATTGTCTTCTTTCCAAAGCGATTTGGCCTTGCAGTCGATATTGATGGTTGACCTGGATCAACCCATGATTTTGTGCGTTTGGGATTCTCAAAATAAATCCACTTTTCATCGTCAGTCACAATTCGATTCAAAAAAGACTTTCTTTCTTGCTGTTGAAGCAACATTTTACTGATGACTTTTCGGTTTTCCATTTGTCTTTCATTCAGTTGATGTGGCACCCATTTTCCTTCCTTTAAAATATTTCCTATTGCTTGTAAACGATCAGAAATTGTTTGCTGAGCAACGTTTAATCTTTCTGCAAGTTGTTTTTGAGTTTGACATGCATCTTCATCCAATAATGCTTGTAATTGTTGGTCTTCAAACTTTTTCAGTTGACCTGGACGTTCTTTGTCTTTCACAT
>NW_005370187.1:558481-572472 GCF_000412655.1 Myotis brandtii | reverse complement strand
AAAAATATCTATGATGTTAACACCTTCAGAAAATTTGACATATGAAGTTTTTAAGCTTGTTGTCAATACAACAAAATAGCATACATATCAAATTGCATATATATATATATCAACATATGTGTAACTCCATCTACTGGAAAAAATCCACATTAGTAAGCGGCACACCTACTATATTCCTGGGGGAAATTCTCAGAAATAATTGGAGAAATGAACACTGAAAAAATAAGGACATGAAGATCAAGATTTAGATGATTAGTCCTGGCTGGTGTGGCTAAGTGGTTAGAGTGACACACCTAAGGGTTGTAGGCTCGATTCTCAGTCAAGGGCACACACTGGTAATTGAGTTGCAAGTTTCTGAGCACATGCAAGAAGCAACCAATTGATGTGTCTCTCTCTCCCTCCCTTCTGCTCTTTCTTAAAATCTCTCTCACATCAATGGTTCTCTCTCTCTCCCTCCCTCCCTTCTACTCTTTCTTAAAATCAATGGGAAAAATATCCTCAGGTGAGGATTAACAACAACAACAAAAGGAAAGAAAGAAAGAATCCTGGGTGAGTATGGGAGAAAATGAAAACCTGGTGCACTGTTGGTGAGAATGTGAACTGGATGGGGGGAGGGCCGAAATGGGTGAAGGGAGTCAGGAGTTACAAATTTCCAGTTATAAAACCAACAAACCACGGGAATACAAGGTTAGCATCATAACATAGTTAATAACACTGTATTGCACATTTGCGAGTCGCTAGGAGAATAGATCTTGAAAATACTTGTGAGAAAAAATGTGTAACTATGTCGGGTGATGCATGTTAACTGGACTTCCTGTGGTGATCATTTTGCAATGTATACAATTATTGGATCATTATGTGGTACACCTGAAACTAACATATTATGTAGATTATGCCTCAATTTTAAAAATTCATATTTGACATTCTCATACATCAAAGTCCTCCCAGGAATCATTTCTCACTGTCTGTATTTCTCCTTGGGCTCCGGTCCTGCTTGTCACGTGACCTGCTCTCCTCACCCCAGGACTGACCTCACATCTCATCAGCTCCATGTTTCCAGGCTTTGCTTCCGCTGGGCTAGTTGGGGAGGGTAACAATGTCTGCCTTTGTTATGCAGAGCAAACTTGCTTTCTGTGCTGCGTCAGTCCCCAGCCTCTCTTTGCATCTCTAAAGCTTCAACAATAGGCTGTACTCAAGGGACCGTGAATTTGGCCGCAAGCTCTGGCAACACAGAAGATGGATAGAGGCTTTTGCATTTCAGACTTTTCCCCTTTGACCCATCGGGATGTATAAATAAAAGGGGAGCAGTTAGATGTGTGTTGCTCTTTGATAGGAAGTATCCCCTTAAAAGGAAGAAATGACTACAGACGGTTTGGATTTTAAATACTATTTTTTCACCCAGCTATATTTAACACTAGTCAGAAAATTTTAAAACGATCCAGATGATCACCAATGGGAGATATCAAGTTAAAGAAATCACAAAACAGTGAAGAATGTAATAGAGTTGGATGTTTAGAAATGAAAAGATGATCAAAATGTGTTATGAAGATTTTTTTAAAAAGGGAATAGAAGCAAGTTGCAGAAAAGCAAGCATAGTATGACGCCGTTTGGCAATATCTGAAGATATATATATGTTTTAATATTTATTTATTGATTTCAGAGAGGAAGGAAGAGGTAGAGAGAGAGATAGAAACATCAATGATGAGAATCATTGATCAGCTGCCTCCTACTGGGGATCAAGCCCACAACCCAGGCATGTGCCCCTGATCGGAATCGAACCCAGGACCCTTCAGCCCGCAGGCCGATGCTCTATCCACTGAGCCAAACTGGCTAGGGCTGGAGATATATTTTTCGTTGTCACAACTGGGTGGTAGTGATGAGGGTGGTGTTGGTGGTTACTACTGGCATCTAGTGGTTAAAGGTCAGGGATGTTGCCAAACATCAGGATGCACAGGGCAGTCCTCCAAACAAAGAATTTTCTGGCCCCAAATACCCATAGTTCGAAGGTTAAGAGACCCTGCTCTAGATGAATATATGCCAAACTCTTAACAGCATCTCCAAGAGTTGAAGTATGGAGAAATTACACTCTTTCTAAGTCATTAATTTCTGTTTGCCTTTCTTTTAATGAGCTTATTATAATCAGATTAAAAAGATTTTGAAAAGCTGTAAACAGTTGGAAGAGATGGCACATTAAAAAATCAACATAGTTCATTATTTAATCAAATTACGCAGCAGATGAGCCGAGGGGGAGAAGGCCGATCAGAGCAGCTACGAGAGGAGAAACATGGCTTGTTCCCAAAGGACACTGGACTGGGTATGGAACGGCTAAGAATCAGCCCTCCATCCAAAAGGAGGACATTCCTGCCCTGAGCACACCTCACAGATGGTCAGTGCTTTCCTGGTCTCGCTGGGAAGTGCTCCACCTACAGGTTAGTGTGGGCTGGGCAGGGATGGTGTGGGAAGGGCGTTTCTCCCTGCTGAAACATCACACCCAGAGCCCTGGGGTTGGGGCATGTAACTGTTAGACGCTTGATGGAACCTAAAAGTACATGTGAAATAGAAGTCATAGTACTATTTGTTCTTCCAGGGGGTAGATTTCCCTTTTTTCCCCCCTTTCTTTCTCTCTGTAATTGTTTTTGCTAAACTGTAATCTCTTGAGCGCCATCTGGTGGTCAGATTTCTATTAACCAAGATGACTCACATCTTTCCCAGGAACATCATAGTCCCATTAGCCACTGCCTACATTTTAAGTTCCTCACCGGGCAGGACTGTGTCTTGTCTTCTGTTCCTCAGCATGTTCCTGGGTTGCAAGTTCGATCCCTGGCCCAGGTCTTCCCTGACGACTAAAAGGAAACATAGCCCTAGCCGGTTTGGCTCGGTGGATAGAATGTTGGCCTGCGGACTGAAGGGTCCCAGGTTCTATTCCAGTCAAGGGCATGTACCTTGGTTTCGGGCGCATCCCCAGTGGGGGTTGTGCAGGAGGCGGCTGATTGATGTTTCTCTCTCAATAATGTTTCTAACTATCTCTCTCCCTTCCTCTCTGTAAAATACCAATAAAATATTTTTTTTTAAAAAAAGGCAACATAAACTGCATGGCCACCATGGTTGAGGATGAGGGAAGGCTCTCCACCCGCCCCCCTCGTGTCTGAGCTGAGAAGCAGGAGCCATGTTGCCTGTTGTCTATAATTATCTGTTATAATCAAAACTAGAGGCGTGCACTTGGGGGGAGGGGCTCCCCCAGCCCAGCCTGCACTCTCTTGAAGTCTGGGAGCCCTCGGGGGATGTCCAACTGACGGCTTAGGCTCATTCCTCATGGAGAGCAGGCCTAAGCCACCAGTTGGACATCCTTAGCACTGCCATGGAGGCAAGAGAGGCTCCCACCACTGCCACTGCACTCACCAGCGGTGAGCCCGGCTTCTGGCTGAGCGCTGTTGTCTATAATTATCTGTTATAATCAAAACTAGAGACTGCACTTGGTGGGGGGGGGGCTCCCCCAGCCCGGCCTGCACTCTCTTGATGAAAATTCATGCACTCTGGGGGTTCCCTCAGCCCAGCCTGTGCCCTCTCTCAGTCCAGGACCCCTCAGGGGATGTCCGACTGCCACAGAGGCAGGAGAGGCTCCCGCCACTGCTGCTGCTCTCACCAGCTGTGAGTCCGGCTTCTGGCTGAGCGGCCTCCCCCTGTGGTCAGTGCACATCATAGTGACCAGTCATTCTGCCAGTCATTCCACTGTTTGGTTGATTTGCATATTAGGGTTTTATTATATAGGATATGTGTCTTCACTTTATTCACAACTTGAAAGTTCTAGAGAACTCAGTGCGGGAAGAAAGAGTTGATGAAAAATGTCTGATCCCTTAACTCAAGAGTTGTCAATCACAAGCCCATATGAGAATCAGATCTAAGCAACTGAGTCTTCTCTCAGGAAAAGGACTCATAGGCGTGCTGCTTCCCAAAGCCTGCACATGGACTCCAGTAAGAACCCCTGCTGTGTACATAGGGGCAAGGCCACTGCCCGGAACCTGTAGATCTAATTTGATTTGAACTTGGCCTGTTGACCGTAAACTCTCCATCAGTACATCAGACCTTCCAGGAGAACTGAACCAAGAATCCAAGACATCCTTTTTGTGCTCCCTCAGGAACTCAGAGCCCTGTCCCAGGTAAAGCTTCCCTGGGCCATTAAGGCCTAATAAGATCATATCCATCCACTAAGCATTCCCAACTCTAATGTTTGCTTGGGTCCTGTCTCCTCCATCTATCCTCATCTCTCTCCCTTTACCTCGATTAGGGTTGAGCTTAGGGTCAGAACTGAGGTTCTGTTAGTGCTGCTGATGGGCTAACCAGGAGGAAACCAGGCCCCCAACCCTGACCATGGTCCCAGGTTGGGTGAGGCTTCAGTAGTGGGTAACCTGAGGATGTCCAGGGAGTTGTGGCATGTAAATAACCAGGCAGGTAGGCAGTGCAGAACCTCAAGAAAGCCTGGCAAGATATCAGGTAGCATTAGGAACATAGCCAGGGAACGGAGGGTCAGGGCCAGGACTTTTGTTTCTAGGACTGGACAAACAAGGCAAGGACTAGAGTTCTCAGCCAGGGGCTTCCATCACTGTGAGAAATAAATGTTATTTAAGCCACCCAGTCTATGGTATTTTGTTATACCAGCTCGAGCTAGACTTGTGCAGGAAAGTACCTGTGTCTTCACTTGATTCATTTTGGTAATGACAGGAGATGAAATGGGACGAAACTTCCTGTCTGGTGTCTACTTAGAGATGCCCATTGTATCTTTTTAAAAAAATATATTTTTTTATTGATTTCAGAGAGGAAGGGAGAGGGAGAGAGATAGAAACATCAACAATGAGAGAGAATCATTGATTGGCTGCCTCCTGCATGCCCCACACTGAGGATCGAGTCTGTAACCCGGGCATGTGCCCTGACTGGGAATCGAACCGTGACCTCTTGGTTCATAGGTCGATGCTCAACCACTGAGCCATGCCAGTTGGGCATGCCCATTTTATCTTGAATTCCACTTCCATTGTACACGGCAACCATTAAAGGAGTGACGGTCCCAGGTCCCCTGCCCTCTCCTGCCTGCCTGAGACCCTGGTGGCATGAAGAGACCAGACTGCAGCTTCTCTAGGCATGGATCCCAGAGCTTCAATCTTCAGAGTTGTCTCAGAGGACTGCACCTCCAGCCACAGAAGATCCTTCTATTGAGATGTGCCTTCCATGTTCTTATATGACATGAACAGCGCAAGGCTGAATCCCATGGTTCTTGCCCAACTTGCCTACATGGCTGCCTGGGTTTGCCTCCTTCTGCTACCTGCTGATGCTCACGGTGATGACACCACCATCTCTGCCAATGATGCAGCCAAAGGTCCTGGGGAATGATGCTCAGGCATGGCCTTCTTCATGCAGCCTCATGAGCATGGTATGTGGTCTCCCCATCCCCCCAACGTCCCTGAAGGATCTGCACTCACTATTTCCTGGGTGGAGCATTCCTTTCCCCTTTTCACTGAGTCTCTTTACCCCTGAAAGGCTCTGAGTTCACATCTACTCTTTCTCCCCATCTGGAGCTCCACTCCCTCAAAGACTACTCCCTGTCTCAAAATCCAGCCCTTTGAACTGGTTGGGGGTAGGCAGTGTATTGTCCTTCATTTTCTGCCTCCCATCTCTGGTCTCGGGGATCCTTAATCAATAATCGCTCCAGGAAGTAGATGCTGGAGGAGTGGGAAGGGGACGGTGGGAGAGTTCTCTGGTCCCATCCATCCTGTATCTCACTGTAGGCTATTGATTTAGAGACTAACTGGGACTTTAAGCAATCAGTCTGGAAGGTCTATGGGGGAAGCTAGGGCTTGTGGAAGATCTTGAACTCTATGTAATGGTGAGAGCCCTACAGGAAGAGCTCTATGTCTGTAATAAAGGCCTGTGGCTCTAACTCCCCCTTCCCTTAACCCCTTTTTCCCTTCTGTAAATGCCATCTGTCTTGGAGTGTGCACCTGGCTTGCCATGTCTGCATGCCCTGGGTGCAGCCCTTGCTTTTTCCTGAATAAATTTTTTTTGGTGATGAAACGCCTAGTCAATATATACATATATTTTTTCCAGTTGATACTGTTAAAGAGAAAACCACAGGCCCAAAATGGCATTACTGTGCTATAAAGCCCATGATACCAAACCTAGATTTAATACTTGACCCAATTGCTATTTCAGTCTCTTCCAGACACAAAATTTTAATCAACCAGTCTGAAATTTTTTGCTCAGGCACCAGTGAGATAAGTCACATGGGCACTCTTTATTCCCCAGGTAAAGAAGAGGCAGCCTGCTTAATGAAAACCCTTCCGTTCTCTTCCCTTTAAAGATGTCCTGGTCTAAAAATAATCCTTTCTATTCTCTTGTTTTGTTTTTAAATATGTTTTTTATTGATTTCAGAGAGGAAGAAAGAGGGAGAGAGTTATAGAAACATCCATGATGAGAGAGAATCATGGACCTCCCACAACCCAGGCATGTGCCTTTGACCAGAATCGAACCTGGGACCTTTCAGTTCACAAGCCAACGCTCTATCCACTGAGCCAAATGGGGTAGGGCTCTCATCTCTTGTTAATAGCCGCCCTGCTCCACCCTTTTGCCTATAAAAGCCTTCCATTTGCACTTCTCCGAGCACTCTTCTGATGGCTAGTTGTGATGCTGCCCTATTCATGAACCACTTAATAGAGCCAATTAGTCTTCAAATGAACTCAGTTAAATTTTGTATTTTAACCAGGACTACCCAGGATTTTGTTTGTTTTCATGTAAACTCCCTGGTTAATTAGAGGCAAGGTGGGCAGCGGGTCCATTCATGTTCCTTCTACCCTTCCCGTCTCAACATTGTCTGTTTCACTGCTATTTAATCTCTCTGCCCTGGGTGAAATTTTGTGCTTTTAATTTTGCATGGTTTTCAAGTATGTTAGTTTTCTGTTGCTGCAATAACCAAGTGTCACACCTGGCAGCTTAAAACAACCCACGTTTGTTCCCTTTGGGTTCTAGAGCTCAGAAACCTGCAATCAGTTGTGAGGTCAAGGTGTTCTGCTGGAGGCTCTGGGAAGACTCTGTCTCCCTGCCTTTTCCAGTTTCTAGGGCCACCTGTGTTCCTGGCTCCTAAACCCTCCCTGCATTTTCAAAACACATCACCCCACCCTCTACTTCCATCATCATGTGGCCTCTCTCACTTTGACTCCTGCATCCTTCTGATAGGGCTCCAGCGACTACTTCCTCCTAACCTCCATCTCAAACTTCTTAATCACATCTGCAAAGTCCCTTTTGCTTGCCATATAAGGTAATGTATTCATAGGTTCAGGGTGTTAAGGGGTGGCCGTCTTTGAGGGGGGACATGATTCTGTCTACCATACCAAGGCTCACATTTCTCAGTCAATATTGGACAAATTCTTGGGCAATAGAATCCCTGATTTCTGCCTGTCATCAATAGTTATAACATTCAAGCCTTTGGTGTTGTTTCTAAATTAAATGTGCTATTTTATCCATGGGAGGATCTTCAAGTTCATTTTGAAAGATTCCAGGGCAGCACAATTAGAAGTTCAACTAGAGATTTAAAGAAAAGCTCTAATCCTAAATTTACGCCATATTGTCATGTAACCTTTGGTAAATCATTTTACTTCTCTAAATTATAAAGTTGGGGTAAATACAACAATATGCCTCAGATCTACCATTTGTAAAAGAAGAATAATAGAGGTACCTACCCCGGAGGGTTGTGAGGACTTACTAAATCATACTTTCCTAGCACTTAAAAATGATCAATAATATTTGTATTATTATTATGGCTATTTTGCATTTTGTTACCAGACCCAATCCCTGTAAATATGGGTTTCTAACAAGACATTCATAAATCCTAGGCGACTCACGAATAGCCTTCAGGAGGTACATGAATCCCCCAAACTGCACAGTGTAGGTGAGAGGGTTAGAAGCTTTCATCAGATCCTTAGAGAGTTCAGGACGTATCGGAGAGGTCAGGGTTTTATCAGAGCCCCTGTGCTGATCAGAGTTTCCGAGACTGCCACTAGCCTAACTCCCAGACCTTACAAACCTAAAAGCTCCCGTGGTCACAAAGAGGGGGGATGCCTGTCTAGTGGCTGTGACTTTCGTGTACAGTTCCCTCACCCCATTGCTTGACTTCTGCCTGTTTCTCCTTTGCCACAGGACTTAAAGATGATAAAGATTTGAGAGATCTTGTCATGGATCTGAGAGAACAGTTCCACCCAGCAGCCCCTCCCTGGCATCAGAGTGTCTGGAAAATAAAATAATTACTCAGCAGAATGGTGAAGAAAGGCAATTGCACTATCGGAAGGGATTTTTTTAAAATATATATTTTATTGATTTTTTACAGAGAAGAAGGGAGAGGGATAGAGAGTTAGAAACATCGATGAGAGAGAAACATTGATCAGCTGCCTCCTGCACACCCCCCACTGGGGATGTGCCCGCAACCAAGGTACATGCCCTTGACCGGAATCGAACCTGGGACCCTTGAGTCTGCAGGCCGATGCTCTATCCACTGAGCCAAACCGGTCAGGGCCGGAAGGGATATTTTTATGCAGACACGATAAAATTGATGAGTTCTCCTCGTTCCACATCAAGCACACCTTGCTGATGACCACGGCCCTCCTGTGGGTCATGTTCACTGTCCTCCTCTCGTTCTGCTGGAACAGTGCTGGGTAGAAGCCAAAACCCGCCTTCCATCATCTTCTTGGACATCTTCTTTCTATAAATATATTCTCCCTGCAGAAAAAATGAGAACACAATTGATTATATCGAATTCTTCCTTTTAAACATGCAATGTATTTGGATGAAACAGTATTCTGCTTCCCTTAATTTGATCTGGCGGTTCCCACAACTCCTTTGTCAGGCTTTTACCTTCTCTCAGGATGGGTTACTTTCTCAGGTGGTTGACTTTATCCATTATTCATTGATTTTTTTTTTTTTTTTTAGTTGCACAGTCAGAGTCACCTTGTCAAGTTCAAAGCATACCTTACTGAGTTGCTTCAGGTGCCAAACAAGGGAATCAACTCTACTAGTCATTGTCATTGTGGTTCACCGTCGTTGCCATAGTGATGATAAAAACAACACTGTGAAAGGAGCGGTTTTGGTGTGTTAGTATAAAGGGATCGCTTTATATTCTTCATCATATTATCACAGCCTGAATGAGATGTACCACTGGTACATCTGATAAGAGGCTAATCTGCAAAATTAATAAACAACTCAAACAACACCAAAGCAACAAGCAAGCCAATTAACAAATGGGCAACAGACCTGAAGAGACACTTCTTCAAAGAGGACATACAGGTGGCTAATAGACATACGAAAAGATGCTCAATATCACTACTCATCAGAGAGATGCATATTAAAACCGCATTGAGCTAGCCCCTCACACCGGCCAGAATGGTTACTATCAATAAATCAACAGAGTGCTGGCGAGGATGTGGAGCACAGGAAACCCTCGCGCACTCTTGCTGGGAATACAGATGGTGCAGCCACTGTGGAAAACAGTGTGGGGTTTCCTCAAAGAACTAAAAAGGGAATTGCAGTTTGATCCAGTGATTCCACATCTGAGAACATATCCTAAGAACCCGGAAACACCAATTCAAAAGAATATATGCACCCCTATGTTCATAGCAATAGACGTCAGACATAGAGGTGATGGTTGGGGTGGGGTGGGGAGAGATACTGTCTACATTAGCAGTATCAGGGCTCAACTCAGCGACTGAATCTAATCACAACACTTCTAAAAATTACTCGGCACTTCTGTACTACCTTTAGAGTCCAGCTTAAACTCCTCCTCAGGGCCAAGCCCTTCCTGGGCAGCCCCCGGCCCCTCTGCAGCCTCAGCTGCTCCCCCTGGCACCTGTCTTGCAGTTCTTCACATCTCTAGGCCTTGGTAAATGTCATTGTTTTCTCCACGCGGCTACTTCTTCAGCTCTCAAGGTCAGGCAATTTGAAGAACACGTTGAAGGCAGATTAAGTTGTGCTTATCTCCATATCCTTCAGCCTTTCAATGTGGCTGTCTTCAAGGAGAACCACAGTGCCAGCTCAAAGGCAACCTTGCTGGAAGCCTGCCTGTTCCCCTAAACTGTGCTGGGACGGGGGAGGGGAGTTCCTTTTCTCCCTCCCCAAGCACTTCAACGCATCCCTATTTATAGTCCTAAGGCTATACTTTGTTGTTTTTCTTTCTTTCTGAGGGGAGGCATTTGTCTCATGCATCACCACATCCCCAGTATGAAGCCACAGCACCTGGCACATAGTAGATGCTCCATAAATTGATTTTTGAATGAAATCTTTTTTTAAAAATATATTTTATTGATTCTTTACAGAGAGGAAGGGAGAGGGATAGAGAGTTAGAAACATCGATGAGAGAGAAACATCGATCAGCTGCCTCCTGCACACTCCCCACTGGGTATATGCCCGCAACCAAGTTACATGCCCTTGACTGGAATGGAACCTGGGACCCCTGAGTCCACAGGCCAAGGCTCTATCCACTGAGCCAAACCAGTTAGGGCTTGAATGAAATCTTTACAACACGGAAAGCACTATGCCAGGCACTAGTAGAGGGTTACAAAGCTGCACCTCTGATCTTAATGGGGGTGGGAGGCACAAGACACAAACATTCATATATGTGTTACACAAGGCAGTGAGATAACTTGAAGATAATGCTATGGACATTTAAGGAGAATATTCCTGACTTGCTGATGGCAAACATTATTAAATGCCCTCCTTTCCACCTGGAAATAAACGCTTATCTGTTGACTATTTTCTTAATGGGTTTAGAAGTGTCTTTTATTGTGTGTCTTTTAGAAAGTACATGGGGGCATCTATATATATAAAACCCTAATATGCAAATAGACCAAACGACAGAAAAACCGAACAACCAGTCACTATGACATGTGCTGACCACCAGGGGGTGCAGCGGGATGGTGGAGCAGGTGAGCCGGGGCACCAGACCAAGGTGGGGCGCTGGTCACTGTCATTGGGGCAGGCCTCTGATGGTTACTGAAAATTCTTTGCTCCCGCGCATGCTGCTGGCGCCGGCCCTGCTCGCACCCACTGCCAGTGCTGGAGCAGCCGCTTGCACCCGCTGCTGGTGCTGGCCCCAATCGCTCTGCATAGTCAGTGGGTGAGAGTGGCGGCGGTGGGAGCAGGGCTGCTGGCAGACAGAGGACCAGGGGCCGCAGCTGGAGGGGCCGGGCAGGGCACAGAGGATGGGCTGAGACCTGCCCCTGTGCCCACCGCAGCCTCACAGCCCACAGTTCCTTTCAAGGTGCACGAATTTGTGCACTGGGCCCCTAGTAAATACTAAAGAAAATAATGCCCATGTGACAGATATGGAAGGGCCTCTGGGTTGTGACTTCAGTGTCCAAGAAGTATGACTTAGGGTCAAGGGGTAAGGCTATACCTCCTGAGAGGAAGAGAAATGGAATACTCAGGAGTGCTGGGACGTGGGAACAAGAACGCACCCAAACACGTAAACAGGAGAGACAAATGATCTTCTTTCCATTGGGAGCATTTGCCCTAAAATCTGATTTGTGCCCAGGAACTGTCATTCCGATGTTCATACCTTTATAGTATTGATATTGCATAGTTCCATAGGATAAGGATCTAGCACTGGAGTCTTTTGAATGGTCCAGAACAATGGCCCACAATGGTGGACTGGGCCAGCATCTATGAGCATCCCCGATTCTGCTTCTCATCCTAGGTGGCCCTAAATATCCCAAACTGAACAAATTGATGGTCCCCAGAGGGCAGGGGTAGAAAAGGGGAAGGGGATTAAGAAGTACAAACTTTGCCCTAGCTGGTTTGGCTCAGTGGATAGAGCGTCGGCCTGTGGACTGAAGGGCCCCAGGTTCGATTCTAGTCAAGGGCACATGCCCGGGTTTTGGGCACGATCCTCAGTAGGGGACATGCAGGAGGCAGCCTGATTCTCTCTCATCATTGATGTTTCTATCTCTCTCCCTCTCCCTTCCTCTCTGAAATCAATAAAAAATATATTTTAAAAAAGTACAAACTTTGAATTATAAAATAAGTACAGCATAGGAAACAGAACCAATAACATCATCATAATTATGGTGACAGATGGTTACTAGACTTATTGTGGTGATCCCTTTGCAAGGTATAGAAATGTTGAATCGCTAGGTTGTACACCTGAAACTGATATAATACTGTATGTCATTTATCATTAAAAATACATTATTAAAAAGAGAAAAAATCCAAAGTGGAGTTTTCCACTATTTCTATAAAGTGGGGCATGGGAGAGCACGCTTGTTGTGGGGTTTACACAGAAAGGTAAGAGCTGGGAAGTGCCTCGTTGGTCAGCATGTAAATTAGTATAGACTGACATATCATTTCCCTTTTCATTTTCATTATCAGAGAGGAAGTGGAGGAAGGGGAGAAGACTGAGCTTGAAAGAACATTCTGTCCAAATGCACCAGATCCTGTGCTCTTTTTTAAACTCGAGATTCTCATTGTGCCCTTCACTTGGAATTCATCACTGCTTTGTGAGTTCTCAGAAGCAGTTTCCCATGGCTTTTGCTTATTTCACTCTCCCTATCTGTGTTTTTGGTGCCCTCCGATGCTAGGCCACCAGAGGACAGGGGCTGTGTCTTTTTCTTCTTCTTCTCATATTTATGGTGCTTTGGTGCATAATCTTTTTTATTTTGTTGCTTGTGAGGAACCATTATATTTATATATCACTTGTCAGTGGATGTACAGCTTCACATTTTATTTTGCTCCGGAAGAAATTTATCATTTTTATGTGTATGATGTTTTACAGAGTTTTGGTCTTTTTTAATTTAAAAAGCATATTTTTTTTATTGATTTCAGAGAGGGAGAGAGAGAAACATCAATGATAAGAGAGAATCATAGATCCGCTGCCTCCTGCAAGCCCGCCACCGGGGTCAAGCCCAAAACCCGGGCATGAGCCCTGACCGGGAATCTAACCGTGACCTCCTGGTTCATAGGTCAATGCTCACCGGTGACCTTCTGGTTCATCGGTCAGTGCTCACCACTGCACGCAGCCCGGCAGGGGGCTATGTCTTTTTGATGTTCAGGCCCCTTCAGCATCGAGCACAGTGCCTTGCATATAATAGGTGTGTCTTCTACCAATGCCGAGCAGGAATTCATGAATGAGTCCTTAGGAGGAAAGCAGTGAAGATGAAACATTGCTCTCCCGGCGAGAACGGATCTTCCTCAGTTTATTGCAGATATAAATCAGCTCCGTCAGCATAAGTTGTGCTTCTACTAGTCCATGCTCACCAGGTGCAGGGAAGGGTTTTGGCTGAGATTGAGAAATTCAATCCCTGCGAATAATAAAGTGGGAGGGGAACTGAAGGCTCAGAACCTCGAGGAGGAGGAGGGGGCGGAGTCACCGCGAGTTGGAGCATTTCTGCCCAATCAAAGGAGACGGTAGGAGCCGGAGGGGGAGACAAAGGGGGGAGCGGGAGATCGTGAATCCTGCCCAGTTACACAAGCCCGGCCTTCCGAACGGTAGCCTCTCGGCGCCGAGGTGTTTCCGTCCAGGGAGAGCGGTCGATCCCGAGGCCGGCTCCAGCAATGGCCTTCGCAAATCTGCAGAAAGTGCTCATCAGTGACAGCCTGGACCCTTGCTGCCGGAAGATCCTGCAAGATGGAGGGCTGCAGGTGGTGGAGAAGCAGAACCTGAGCAAAGAGGAGCTGATAGCCGAGCTGCAGGTAACGCGAGCGGGAGAAAGACAAGCGCTCGGTGGCATCCTCCTCGGAAATTTTTTTTCGGGCCCCCGCGCCCCACCCCCACCCCCGTCCCGGGTATCGGTGGATCCTGGGGCCTCCAGATTCAAGGGTTGGGGGGGAGGAGGGAGGAACACGCGGCGGTGAGCTGCAGGATGTAAA
The DNA here is from genome assembly GCF_000412655.1 of Myotis brandtii. Taxonomy (NCBI): domain Eukaryota; kingdom Metazoa; phylum Chordata; class Mammalia; order Chiroptera; family Vespertilionidae; genus Myotis; species Myotis brandtii. Next base: position 558,579 of record NW_005370187.1, on the reverse strand, counting down.
CTTTCCGTGCAGTTTGCAACTGCGCGTATCGCGTTGGCTTGCCACCCGCGAGCAATGCGCCGTGCAAGCTCCGGCGGGATGCCAGCCCGGCCCCCAGC
>NW_005370187.1:554595-558243 GCF_000412655.1 Myotis brandtii | reverse complement strand
GCGATCCTCCCCGAACTGAGCCCTGGCTCGCCCTGTCGACTCCTGCCTGCCCTGGGGGGGCTCTGGCCGAGCCCCAGCCTGTCTCGTGGCAGCTGCAGCGACGGTAGCAAACGCACCCGCCTTTCGTCTGACGCAAGACTGGGGCGGCTGGCCTCACTGTGGCCTCCTCGCTGGTCAGGAACGGCCGGACTGGACCAGAATCGATCCCAGGCGCCCCCAGGCAATTGGTATTTCTTAGCAAATCGTTCCCAGGAACGTATCTCGGTTCGTTGGGAGATATAATGAGCACAATCGACTTCAGATCTTAATCAACCTTGGCGGTCAGGGTCCTGTGAGGGTTGGTGGCCTCGTCCAGTGGCTGTCATTTATTTTGTGAACTCTTCACTCCAGCACCTGCACCCAGCACCCCGCTGTCTACCCCTCCCCCAACTCCCCCCCCTTCCCCCGGCAGTGTAGCCTCCTACCAGCCTCTACCTGCCTCTGCGCGGATCCACCTCCTCCATCCTTCGCTCCTCCCGGGGTCCTGCCATCAGAAGAGCAGGCGGCTGCTATGTTCACGGTGCCGCCACCGCGTGGTCCTCACAGCTGCCTGTGCGGTTGTATCTGCTGTCGCGTTTCTCCGTGGACCCTCCCCCATATGCGGCGTCCGGCCGTCCACCCGTTCCCGGACTCAGAGAAGTTTCTGACCGGTCTGTGCCTTCAGGAAGCTTATAAACTGATTAGGGAACCTGGGCAGACGGCGACCGAGGCGACTGACCAGAGGAGAGGTGAATGAGGGCGCCTAGCAGCCCAGCTCCCGCTGCAGAAGTGGGGAGAAGGGCTGATCGGCCTGGCCTGGGGGGTGGGGTGGGGTGCAAGGGCTCAGGACCTAATCCTAGGAGCAGGGTGGGTCCAGGTGGGAGGCAGGCGCCTCACACTCCCCACCTCCTCTTTTGTCTGGATGGTGCCAATGACCTTGGCTCTGGGCAGTGGCCAGAAGGCAGTGGAGTGGCCTTCGGCCCAGCTCCAGACTCGCCAGATCACTGGAATGGGGAGCGTGGCCCTTTCTTGCGGCTTTGCAGCTTTCTTATGGAAATTAGAGATCCTATACCCCGGGAGAGGGGAGGGGGCCGGGCCGGGGACCAGGGAGGGGTAAGTGTGGTGGGATTGGGAAGAAGGGGAGGCCTCCCCAGGCGTTGGGAAGCCAGCCAGGTGGGAGCTAGGAGTGTGGAGCTGAAATCTGGAGGCCCTTTTGAAGGCGCTGGGAACTGGCAGGGCAGGAGGGGTGTTTCTTGGCTAGACTGGCAGGCATCCTGGGGCTGTTGGGAGCGCCGGCCTTCCTGCCTGCTTCTGTGAAGCGTTCAGCTGGGAGTGCTGGGGAGTCCTCTTGGCAGCGACTGCACGGTGCCCTCTCCTCTCCGCTCTGTGCGCCTTTATTCTGCGTGGAGAGGCATCTGAGTTAGGGTCCCTGCCTCCCCCGTTTCCATCTTTGCAGCGTGGAAGGAACTCCAGCCCATCGCCTGAGCCAGGCCAGGCCTCCGTTCCCACTCCTTCGCATTCTGGGCAGGCACAGTGTGCCCTCGCGCACTCCCCCAGACCGTCCTTTGCAGACTTGAAGCAAGTCACAGCTAGTCCATTGCTGGGTGAGGACGTCGCTTTAATGGGTCATGATTAGCATTTGAAAAACACACACGAAATAACTATGCAGATAGTAAGGCTAATACTGTGTCGTGAAATTTGTTTCAGTCATGTGTGTCGTTGTGGGGTGTGTGTGGGATATGTGAGTTTAATATCACAACTTAATCATGTGTTTCTTAACTATGGGTCTTAGTAAAAAAAAAAGTTTAGAAAACCGGCCTGGAATAACAAAGCATCTTTTTTTTGGAACTCACAAAACTCAAGACTGTGTACCCTCCTCTCTCAGCAGGTGCCACTTCTTTTTCGTTGTTGTTTAAATATGTTTTTATTGATTTCAGAGAGGAAGGGAGAGGGAGAGAGAAATGGAAACATCAATGATGAGAGAATCATTGATCGACTGCCTCCTGCACGCCCCACACTGGGGATTGAGCCCGCAACCCGGTCATCTGCCCTGACTGTGAATGGACTCTCGACCTCCTGGTTCATAGGTGGACGGACGCTCGACCACTGAGCTACGCTGGCCGGGCTGGTCCCACTTCTTAAATCGAATATGCAGGAACATTTAAATCTTACCACGGATCAGTGGCTTTTTAACGTTGACCATGACCCACAATCAGAAAGTCATTTTACATCACAACTCAGTATACGCATCTATACATGTAGACAGACACTTACTATAAAGTTGCATGAAATAACACCTGTACCATATGTGATGCATTTACATATTTTCTTGCTTCATTAAATAGCATTGCTGGTCAGAATCCATTAGCCCCCAGGCTGGGAATGCATTTATACCTTTTGCTCATAATTGTAAGAAAGATAAAGAAGGAATTCAATGTTTTGTCCCTTACATTTTCCTCCTGCCATTTATTGCATAGATCTTCCTTTCCCCAGCAGTTTGAAACCTGCCTTTATTATTTTGTAAATCCCCACACATACGTGGGTCTGTTTGTCTAGGGCAGTGATGGCGAACCTATGACACGTGACAGAGGTGACACGTGAACTCATTTTTTTGGTTGATTTTTCTTTGTTAAATGGCATTTAAATATATGAAATAAATATCAAAAATATAAGTCTTTGTTTTACTATGGTTGCAAATATCAAAAAATTTCTATATGTGACACGGCACCAGAGTTAAGTTAGGGTTTTTCAAAATGCTGACATGCCGAGCTCAAAAGGTTCGCCATCACTGGTCTAGTGCCTATTTGGCTGTGTTGATTGACTTGGCAATTTCTGAACCTTTCTCCCGACGGCCTCCCAACTTGTTCTCCCTTTTCAGAAAACTCTTCAGTGCTCACACAAGTAAACCTTAAGCCTCTTATCACACCCAAGAGAAGGGATTTCTGATGCTGGATTTTCAGTCACGTGGCCCGATCAAATATTTGGGGAAGGAGGGCGGGGGTGGGGAGAATGGTGAGGGTAGGTTTCGTCACTGGATTCATTTATTCAGCGGCGTTTTTTATTGAGTATCAGCTATTAAAATAATCTTTGCTTTAGGAACGGGTGAGAAAAGCAAACTGCAGGTCAGAGAGAGGACCTTTAAATGTGAAGCAGATGATAAAACAGGGGAGGTTCCGTGATGGAGTCCAGGGTTGTTGGCAAAGGTTTCATGGCAGGGAAGTTGTCTGCCTGGAAGAGTGGGTGGCGTGTGGCCAGGCAGGGGGATCCTTTTCTTTGGAGGCAAGTGCGGTGGACTTGGATGTGGGACAGACACAGTGTCCCCTTTCTGGCCGGGCATTGGCTGATGTTCAACTCGGGGGGTATTCAGAGTACCAGGTGTTGGCCGGCAGCCCAGACAGGGTGGCTCCTGTCTGTTTCCTTAACCTTTCCATGCCTTGTACACGCCGAGGTCACACCATACACGTGCAGTGGTGAGTTCTGGTGTGTTGTTGCTGTGAGCTCCTTGGGTGGGGCTGTGACTTGTGTTGACAGGTGTAGCATAATTCCAGATATATATATATATACATATACATACATACCAGGCACCCTGGAGATGGGAAGAAGAAATGAGGCGGGGATGAGGAGGAGGGG
>NW_005370187.1:543517-554524 GCF_000412655.1 Myotis brandtii | reverse complement strand
GGGTGGGTGGGGGGCTTCAGTTTCTCATCTGTGAAATGGGGTGAGACTAATGCTTCTTTGTAAATGCTTCTTTGAATGTCACATTTTGAGGTTTTATTTCGGAACCACAGATAATAAAGTCACAGATAAGTAAAAGGGCTTGGGGTGCCCATGAGGGGTCTTGCATCAAACTCTCTGCCGTCAAGTGGAGAAAAGCCTCCTGAAACATCGGTGAAGCCTGCAGATCTCGAGACTTGGCTGCGTGTAAACTTGAACTCCCCGCCTACCCCCGCCCCCGGCCGTGGAGGAACGTGGGGCTCTGCTCTCTCTGTGCACCTCGTCCTGACTTGTTCCTGGGCTCTGGGCTTGTGCACAGTGTTACAGTGGGATCCTTGGAGCCAGGTGCCCACTGGCCTTTCTTTCTCCAGAATCGAGGTGGACGTGGTGGGAAGGGAAGAAAGAAAGTTCTCGCAGGATCCAGCCGAGAGCTCCGCTGAGGAAAATGCAGAGACTCCCACTCATGGGAGTCCGAGCAGATGCGGGGGGGGGGACCCGAGGGCCATCTGTTCTAACCCTCATACAGACGGAGACCAGGGCTGGGGCGACAGGACCAACCCAGGGCGGGACCCAGCCTCCATTAGACGACTCCACGCCTGCTGCTTCCTCATCCACCTGGGCAGCCAGTGGGGGTGGGCCGGGTGCTTGTTCACCTGCTCTACTGCTTGGGGTGCTCATTGGGTGTTTGGGCAACAATATCCTTGTTGTGGGAAGATACCCCAGGAGTCTGGATGAGCTATGAAGACCACCTTGGGGTCTGGCTTAGCCGAGTGGCTATGCAAAGTGGCTAGGGTGACTCTAGAACAGCGGTTCTCAACCTGTGGGTCGAACGACCCTTTCACAGGGGTCGCCTAAGACCATCAGAAAACACATATATAATTACATATTGTTTTTGTGATTGATCACTATGCTTTAATTATGTTCAATTTGTAACAATGAAATTGGGGGTCACCACAACATGAGGAACTGTATTAAAGGGTCGCAGCATTAGGAAGGTTGAGAACCACTGCTCTAGAAGGTCTCCGTTTTCACATATGTATGATTTTAGTCTAATGTTACCTGGGTTTCTGAGCAATTTTGGACCCGTTTCATTGTTCTCTCCTTTCCCCTCTGGTCTCTGTTTTTAGGAGATGCTTTCCTTTCAGCGGTTTTGTCTTTCATTCATTCACTTCATTCATCCAGCCGACCACCATTTATTTATGGAGTGCCTTCCATGTGCCAGCCGAGGGGCTTCTCAGGGTCAGTGGAGGCAGTGATGTCCCTTGGTTATCAGACAGGGGGCCTTGACTTTGTGCAGGAAAAAATTCACAACACGAGCCCAGGTGAATGTTAGAGGACGTTTGTTAAAGCGGGGCACGGGGAAACAAGGAAAGGCTGGGGAAATGAGCCTAGCGGTCCGCTTTGGCTCACCAAGAAGCCAGCGAAAAGGCAGCCAACCACCGCCCATTGCTGCCCTGGTTGCAGGCCTCATGGGGTCCCTCAGAGTTTAGTTCCTGGGAGGGAGAGCATGAGCTGGATCTTCCTTTTTTTAAAAAAAATATATTTTTATTGATTTCAGAGAGGAAGGGAGAGGGAGAGATAGAAACATCAATGATGAGAGAATATTATTGATCAGCTGCCTCCTGCACACCCCCTGCGGGGGATCGGGCCTACAACCCGGGCATGTGCCCTTGACTGGAATCGAACCTGGGACCCTTCAGTCCGCAGGCCGATGCTCTATCCACTGAGCCAAACCAGCTAGGACTGGATCTTCCTTTTGAGGGTTCTTAAAGGCTGGGCATTTAGGTGAGGTCTTAGGGAAGGATCTCAATAGAATATTCAGCTTTATGCTGATGTACCAAAATGGGATTTATTCTCTTAATTTGTCTGTCCTTGGGTGTGGTTGGCAAATGGCACTAATTGAATTTCTGCTCTCTCCCTGAGTAGGGTGATTTAAGCTATGGACCCTCTGGCTGCGGGGGAGAAATGCACACCATTTACTTTTTTTAAGTGTCCTTGGTTTAGGGAAGGTGGGATTTACTAGATGGCTGAAAACGACAGGTCTCAGTTTCCCTGTTCCGCTTGTCCTGGCTTATTGGCCTGTCTCACCTGAGCAGGGCCAGCGACCGCACCAGGTGCTGCACCGGCCTGTCCCCCTGCCTCCTCTCATGCAGTTGAGGCTGAAGCTCAGATTCAGAGCTCCCCAGGGATGGCGCTTGGATTTGAACCCAGACCTGACTGGGGGAGCCTCGCTGATGTGTAAACGGTGCCCCACGCCATTGCCTCCTTTTCCTTGAGGACACCCAGTCAGCCAGCACGTGGGAGCGCCCCCTGTGGGCAAGGAAGCTCTAGGCTCCGTGGACCCAGTTGTTTCTTCTTCTGCCTCAGGACTGTGAAGGCCTTATCGTGCGCTCGGCCACCAAGGTGACCGCGGATGTCATCAACGCAGCAGAGAAGCTCCAGGTGGTGGGCAGGGCCGGCACCGGCGTGGACAACGTGGATCTGGAGGCCGCCACGAGGAAGGGCATCCTGGTCATGAAGTGAGTCGTGGAGGCTGGGGGTGGCTGTGGGGCTGGACCTCGAGGAGGGAGGGAGGGAGGTATCTACCTTAGGGAAAGCCAGGTCGGAGGTAAGGACTTCCAGGAGGAGGCGTGGTCGAGGCTGAGCCCAGGCGGTGGTCAGTGCTCACAGCTTCGTGGGGCCCGCGGTCTGCCATTGAGCTTCTCTTTGTTAACTCCGTGCTTCACAAACCCACCCCCCAGGTGTCTGCTGGTCTGCAGCCCCGTGTGGGAGTCAGAAGGAAGTTAGTGAACTTATCTGTCCTCTCGGCTCCAGCTCTGCCCTTCCCCCTCCATTGTGCTGTCTGGAGCCAGTATTGTTAGCTCTGCTCTTATCTATAGGCAAATGCACCACCTCAGCGACCAGAGTGACTGCAGGCTTTGTCTTCCTCACTTCCCTGTGCCCCTCTGCAGCCAGGACCTCCGTTTCCCTCTCACACCCCAGGGCCAATAGGAAAAGGGTCCCCACTGGAGCTGGTTTTGCAGAAACCCAGGCGAAAGGTCATGTAAGGTCATGTGGGCATGCTCCTGCAAGGGGACACTCAGCTCTGGCTCCCGCCTGCCATGTGGTGAGGCAAGACTATCCTTGGTCCACTGCTCTGTCCCTTGGAGTCCTTTTCCCTTGGGAACCTCGTGTCCCCAAGTCCTTTCCCTCCACTCTCCCCTATAGGGTAGGGGTGAACTGACCGGTCATCTGACTAGGGTGGGCGATATCCAACCGTAGAAATGTTAGAGGTAACCCATCTGACAGGGTTGCCCTGGGCCCAGAAGCAACAGCCTCCATCCCCAGCCCCTCTCCCAGCGTCCCCATCCAGCCTGTTCCCTGGGGAGGCCAGGGAGCCAGGGTCTTGTGCAAACACAGGCTCTGAGAATCCTTTATTTTTCTTAAACAAGCTCTGCCAGTTTTATTAAAGAACAGTTTTGCACGATTTACTTTTCACCTGTCTGCTCTGGCAGGCTGCTAACCATACCGGAATCACCTGTATCGCCTGCCAGTCTGCCTACTCCGGTATCTTCCACACGCGGGGCCCAGCTCAGTGTCATTGCCACCGCGGCGATGGGCCCAGCCTTGGCCACACGGCCTCGTGCTCTATTTCAGATCGCCTCGGCTGGGCAGTTGGCGAGGGTGACCAGGTTCCACTGGCCTCCTGTGGTCGCTTCCAGAGGCTGCTATACTTCCCACTTTCCATAGCAGAGGTTGGAGCCTGGAATTGGTCCACTCCACCCACTTCCCTCTTCTTTGCGGCTACTGTCGTTCTGCCTTCCGTGCGGGGCGTCCCCCGACCAAGAGCAGCTGCCAAGATTTCTGAGGATCCTTTTATCTTGACCTTTTTAAAAACATAGAATCTCTTAACATTTCTTCTCCTTCTAACCTTCATTTCCAGAGATGCAAAGATCCAGTAGGGGAAGAAGGAGGGTGAACATACTTGTTAAAGAGCAAACAAAAAAGCCTTTGAGGGGAAAAAAAAATGGTTTCATGGGTTGCCATCTCCCTTCTTTCTGTAAAATGGGCACAGCCAGCACTGCTGTGAGGGTGAAGGTGTGAGGAAGCTTTCTCAGCTGAGGACTTGTTGAGGGGTAGGAGGAGAAGCCACCCGGTGGAGATAAAAATGTCCTTTTGTACCCCTTTTAAAAAAGCACTCATTGGGCCTTTTGCCAATGACCCACTGAGCCGTCAAAAAAGGGCAAAGTAAAAACACTGCTTTTGGGTGAAGTGGCAGCATGTTGTGTTGTTTTGCTTCAATCAGTGGTGTGACAAAGTAAAAAAAAAAATCTATCTATCATAATAAAAGCGTAATATGCAAATTGACCGAACTACCGAACAGCAGGCAACCACACTATGACACGCACTGGCACCAGGCCAGCCAAGGCGGATGCGATTCGATTGGTCGGGGGTCCCGCCATCACCCCATGATTGCCCCACAGAGGGAGGCCCAGGCCAGCCAAGCGATCACACCCCACGCCTGTTGCCCGCAGAGGGAGGCGACCGGTGATGGGGGATGGGAGGGCAGCACTGCACAGATGGCAAGCAGTGGCAGCAGCGGGGTGGGGAGAGGCAGCTGCGGGGGGAGGCGGGAGGAAAGCCCGGATAGGCCCTGATCACCGGCCAGGCCTAGGGACCCTGTCAGAGGGGTCCTGGATTGCGAGAGGGGGCAGGCTGGGCTAAGGGACACCCCTCCCTCCCCCATGCACGAATTTTGTACACCGGGTCTCTAATATATATATATATATATCACTTTGTTACGAATAAAAGCCAAGTTGGGCACCTTGGTGAAGGTCAGTAGGCAATGGGCTGACCTCTGCATCTGATAGATGTGTCACCCATCACAGGCACAGCCTCAGTCAGGTTGATGGCATGAGCCTCGGGATTTGTGCCTCCTCGGGCAGGTAGATTCAGAAATGAGAGGAATCAGACAAAGGGCTGAGCCAGGCCAGGGAGACGCTTCTCTCTCGGGAGAAGTGAGTTTGGGTAGAGAGGCCAGGTGTGTCTCTGCTGCAGGTCCCAGCCCTGGGATGTGAAGCCAGGGGCGGTGGCGTGGGACAAGCTCATGGAGCAGAGAGTGAGCACAGTGTGCCCTCCAGGCCTCCTGCTGGGACAGGAGTGAGTGTCCCGGGCCTGGGCCCGCTGACGTCCCCTCTCTCCTTTGCTCTTCAGCACTCCCAACGGGAACAGTCTCAGTGCCGCGGAGCTCACCTGTGGGATGATCATGTGTCTGGCCAGGTAAGTCGCTGACTTCTCTCAACAGAGCCAGGCCCCCTGGCATGTCAGTTAGTAGGATTCTGCAAGCAAAGGAACCTGCAGAAACTTAGTGAGTACACTGCGGCCTGGCGGCGCGCGGGCTGCTAGGAACGTTCAGTACCCTGGCTCTGGCGGGCCAAGGTCAGGTTCCCGGTGCTGGCCAATGGGGAGGGGCAGTGACCAGGTTGCTGCTTGTCACCTAGGAGCAGGGTCCTGGGGAGAGTGATTGTGTGTGATCTTTCACTTCTCCTTCCTTACCTCCCACTCTCCCCATCCATTGTCTGTGCCCCTCCTGGCGGTCGGTTTTCACACATAGTAGGATTCTGCAAGCAAAGGAACCTGCAGAAACTTAGTGAGTACACTGCGGCCTGGCGGCGCGCGGGCTGCTAGGAACGTTCAGTACCCTGGCTCTGGCAGGCCAAGGTCAGGTTCCTGGTGCTGGCCAATGGGGAGGGGCAGTGACCAGGTTGCTGCTTGTCACCTAGGAGCAGGGTTCTGGGGAGAGTGATTGTGTGTGACCTTTCATGTCTCCTTCCTCACTTCCCACTCTCCCCATCCATTGTCTGTGCCCCTCCAGGCGGTCGATTTTCACACACTAACTCAGTGATGGCGAACCTATGACACGCATGTCAGAGGTGACACGCGAACTCATTTTTTTGGTTGATTTTTCTTTGTTAAATGGCATTTAAATATATAAAATAAATATCAAAAATATAAGTCTTTGTTTTACTATGGTTGCAAATATCAAAAAATTTCTATATGTGACACGGCACCAGAGTTAAGTTAGGGTTTTTCAAAATGCTGACATGCCGAGCTCAAAAGGTTCGTCATCACTGCACTAACTTCTAACCTCCACACTTTGCGAACGCTCTTCCTGCTGCCGGAGCACCCTTCCCCATCCGCTTCATCTACGTAACTCTTCTCATTCTTCAAGATTAAGCTCCAGTGTTAATGCACCCAAGAAGCCGTCTCCGGCTTCGGTGACAGGGCTGACCTCTCTGTCCCTGTCCTCACAGGTCTGTGTTGTAACAAAATAAGATAAAAAGCTGCCCTGAGATCCCCGTGCTCACCCGTGGGTTCATAACACAAGGGAACTCAAATGCTCAAATCTCTTGCTCTTTTAACCCAGAATTCTGGGCGTGGGGCCCCTGGAGTAGAGGGGCAGCCTAGGAACAGTGGACATGACACATGATGCGTGTGAGCCTGACTGTGCTGGTGGTGAAATGATTGCGCTGGGCAGGCAACCCCAGCATTTCTGTGGTCGGGGAAGGGCATGGAACCAGGGACAGGGCAGGAAGTGGCTCGAGGCCCCTTGGCAGAGCCTGGGATCCTTTTTTTCCTTCTTCCTTGATCTCTCAGTCACTTTCCTCTTCATGTCCCTGGTCCTGAGTCCACAGGGGAGGGTCAGAAGGGTCCGCTGGCATTGCATCCCTGAGACCTGGGACCCTTACGCCAACAGCCAGACAGCAGGACTCCTTGCTTCTCTACGCGGGCCTGAGCCCTGCCGGGCCCGACAAGTCACTCTTTCCCTCCCTCAAGAGCCGTTCTCCCTCCTGCTGGGGAGGACCTCCGGGGGCTCAGCGTTGCTCTAACTCTTCTCCGAGATCTCTCCCTGAGACCCCAGGGACTCACTGACAGTCACTGGCCAGTGAAGAGGAGAGGAGGTTGGAGAGAGAGGAACAGGCACCACTTCCCCAGCAGCAGGAAGGAGCCCAGCCCGGAAGGGGCCGCAGAGCTGGCGGTCTGGGCCTCCCAGGCCGTCCGGGCTGCACGTCCAGCTTTATTTAAAAGAGTCGGTACAGTGGGATGGTTCAAAGTTTGCACCCACCACCTCATCCCAGTCCCTCATCCACTACCTGAGAAGTAAGTACCCGTCAAGAAGGCATTCCCGTCTCCTAGCCTGTGTGTTTAATCACTGCTTTCCTGGCAGGGCAGCACTAGGCGGCAGTGGGCGCCGTGGACGGGACAGTTGAGACGCAGGGACCTCCGGGGGCTCAGCGTTGCTCTAACTCTTCTCTGAGATCTCTCCCTGAGACCCCAGGGACTCACTGACAGTCACTGGCCAGTGAAGAGGAGAGGAGGTTGGAGAGAGAGGAACAGGCACCACTTCCCCAGCAGCAGGAGCCCAGCCTGGCAGGGGCCACTGAGCTGGCGGTCTGGGCCTCCCAGGCCGTCCGGGCTGCACGTCCAGCTTTATTTAAAAGAGTCGGTACAGTGGGATGGTTTAAAGGTTGCACCCATCACCTCATCCCAGTCCCTCATCCACAACCTGAGAAATAAGTACCCGTCAAGAAGGCATTCCCGTCCCATAGCCTGTGTGTTTAATCACTGCGTTCCTGGCAGGGCAGCACTAGGCGGCAGTGGGCGCTGTGGACGGGACAGTTGAGAGCATCGGGCCCTGTGGGTGCGGAGCCCTGAATGGGCCTCACAGTGGGGGGCGTTGAACAGATGACGGGAGAAGAACAGTGACATGGAGACTGCAACCAGTGCAGATTTCCCCAGCTTGCCCGCTTTACCTTCTCTTGTGAGTCAGACCCCTCTTGAGCCCCCTCGTCCACATCTTGGTCCCCCGAGACTGGCCTGGTGAGGACCGAACCTGGGAGGCTGACCAGCTGGGTACAGCAGCGAGAGGGAGGGTCTGAGGATTTCTTGTGTCCGTGGTGCCATCCCGCACATCTTGGCACCTACATCTCAGCACCGTGGAGTGGGGTGGGCAGAGATCAGGAGGCGAGGGAGCTGAGAGGAGGCGGGGAGGGGAGTGAGGGTTGGGGGCTCCGTCTCACCAAGTGAGGCATTTTAGGCTGAGACCGAGAGCACTTTCCCGTATTGCTTTCCTGAACCAGGTGCGATGGTGTGATGGGCCGGAGCAGGGAGATGGAGCTTTTCCCCTGAAGCGAGTTCCTTAAGCTTGGCTGAGTTTACCCACAAGTCCACGGGGCTCCCAGTGGAGAACAGCCTTACCAGCAGGTGGAAGTCCATAATGGGCAGACAGGAAAGAACTTTCTTTAAATAAGAAGTCAGTGAAGTAGAAACACAGGAACAATATTTTGGAATCTCTTTTTGTGCACCCACCCACCCACTGACCATTGAACGTCTCCTGACCAGCAGGAAAGCCTGCATTTCACACTTAGGAGGCTGCCTAGTGGGAGGCCTTCCTCGGATTTGAATCCGTTCAGCTGCTCCTAGGTGGGCGGAGCTGGGTGGGGTGTTTAACCCCCAGAGCCCCACACTGTGCATTCGTGAGCATTCAGTGAGCTAATGGGTGTCTAAACATTTCCTATAAGAGTGTCTAAAACAGAAGATACGCCTTAAACATTCTAACATTGTTTCTTGTCTCTTACTTTTTTGCTTCCAGAGAAGCCTGGATGGCCTTGTCCCACAGGACATATCTGCCCCTGTGACCTCTAACTCTGCCCTAACTTCCTGTGTCTCCTCCAGAAAACACAAGGAGACTAGACTTCCATGTTGGCCAATAGGAGCAGAGAGGCTGTGTGGGGTGTGGCGTGCGTGCGTGCGTGCGTGCCTGAGGTGGTAGGACAGGAGGTGGAGAAGTTAGACGAGTGTGGACTGTGGCACCCACCCACCCAAATCTAGCCTGAGACCCTTGGGGCTTAAACTCCCAAGGACGAAAAAATAATCAGCTGTCCCCTGATATAGTGGAAGATGTTGGAGGTTGTGGCCCTGAATGGAATAGGAAAATGAAAATTCTTGAATTTCTGGAGCTTTTAATGCCATTGGAGCCTCTCCACACGGCATTTCTTATTCCTGCAAACCCTGGAGGACTGACTTGCGTTGTAGTGCCCAGAGTCACTCTGATAGCCCTGGGGGCTGACACGGAATCAGAACCTCTTCCCAGACTCCTCGCTGGAGACAGAAGTTAGGACTCCAAGTCAAGCCCCCTTTTTAAATGAGTTTATTCCCTTCCTTATTGTTTTGTTTTTTTGTTGTTTGTTTTGTTTATCCTCCTCTGAGGATATTTTTCTGTTGATTTTTAGAGAGAATAGAAGGGAGGAAGAGAGACAGAGAGAGAGAAACATTGATGTGAAAGAGATACATTGACTGGTTGCCTCCCGATTGTTTCCCCGACCAGGGCCGGGGATCAAGCCTGCAACCCAGGTACATGCCCTTGGTCGGAATCAAACCTGGGACCCTTCAGTCCGAGGGCCAACACTCTATCCACTGAGCCAAACTGGCCAGGTCCCAAGTCAAGTCTTTCCAAGGGTTCCCCTCTGCTGCACAGCCTCGACCCTCCTGTTTCTGAGCCTGAGGCCCCAGACCCAGGCCGAGCTCGGTTCGCGCCAGGCGGAGCTGGCGTGCAGGCATCCTCGCACGCCTCCTTGAACTGGCGGGGGTCTGCGTGGGCCGGCTCACCCTGTGTCTGTCCTTGCAGGCAGATTCCCCAGGCGACGGCTTCGATGAAGAATGGCAAATGGGACCGAAAGAAGGTGAGCAGCCGGCCTTGCCTCCCCCGCACCTGGCTCAGTGCCTGAAGCTCACTCCTGGTGCTGACTTCGGCTTCTTTGCCTGTTTGGTTGCAGTTCATGGGCACCGAGTTGAATGGGAAGACCCTGGGAATTCTTGGCCTGGGGAGGATCGGGAGAGAAGTGGCCGTCCGGATGCAGTCCTTCGGGATGAAGGTAAGGGGTCGGCAGGCTTCCTGTAGGAAGTTTGGAAGAGGCAGCTTTGTGTGCGAGAAGCTGAAGGCTCTGTTCTAAGAGGGTCTGATACCCCCCACCCCTCCCTTTTAGAGCCACTGGCTTAAACAGGCGGTACAGCCAGCGAGGGAGGGAGCATTACCTGCTGGTGTGCACTCTTGAACTCAGAACCTGGGGCTGCTCGGTGGAGGTCCTTCAGCCCTGGGGTGGGTAATAGTCCTGAGTCCCAGCCGAGAGGGGTCCGGTTTCCTGCCGACTTCCCTCCCCTGCTGTGAGGCCTCGTTTGCTATGTCTGTCGCCTGTGCTGATTCAGGAAACATGAGCCAATTTACACCCTTACGACAGAGCAATTGTCCATCCATCTTCTAGCTCCTCTCCAGGGTTCAGCAGAAACTGAACGGTGCTTGTCTGAAAGCTGATAGGATCCTAGAGCTGATGGTGGCTGGAGACCCCACACATTTCTCCGAAATCATGCCTGCCCCCTGCCTGCCCCCAGGGCCCTGCCTTATCTTGTTCTGGGAGGCTTCCGGTTGAGGGCGGGTTATCATCAAAAGCAGAACCACACCTGGGGACGTTGCATAGGGGGAGGCCACTTAGACCAGAGAGGGCGCCCAGATAGGCCAGAGTGACAGGCACCTGGGAGGGCTGGGGCCGCCTCCCTGTGTACAGTGGCTGTGAGGGGGTGGTGGGTTCAAATTGCAGCCAGGGAGGCTTCAGTTAAACATTAAGGGAAAAGGCTTTGAAAATCACAGATCATTTCAGGTCTTGAAAAATTTTCATGGCCCTGTTCCAGAATTCTCGATTTCTCCCTAGCTCCCTCCCCCTCTGTCTGTCCCTCCCACTTTCACAGAGCTATAGGGGACTTATTGATGAACCCTTAGTTTATATTGACCTCCAGAGTTTGTTAATTTTTGCTGAGGGCTCACAGCGAATGGATGATAGACAAGAACCCAGGTGGGCATCCCATTCTACCACCTCGAGCATCTTCCTCTGCCTCCTGCCCCTACCCCCGGCCCCCCCCCCCCCCCCCCCCCCCCCC
>NW_005370187.1:528941-541949 GCF_000412655.1 Myotis brandtii | reverse complement strand
AACAGATTTAAGTCATCCAGACATCTTGCTGAACCTTAGCACGGGGAAGGGCAGGAACATTTTTCTAGATCTCCAAGAGCGGTGAGTGTGGCCTGGCAGGATCCATTGACCATGAGCACCAACCAACCCCACGTCCTTCTGGGTAAGGGAGGCGAAGTGCCATCAGCCACGGAGAGCACTTTCTCCTCCTGCCTCTTGAGGGATCAAGGTTTAGCTCACAGGGATTTCCAGTCACCTAACAGGGACAGGGGTCAGGTAAGCTCAGAGCACACATGGCCATACAGGTAAAGGCTGGTTTCATTGACGATGCAGTAACTTCGGAGCAGGGTCCAGGCCCCATGGCCCTTCTGCTCCTTTCACTCCTGTCCACGGAGCCATAGCACATCGGATTCTTCCAACTCAGGGACATGTGTTGTCAAGGACTTGAGACTTTGGCAGTGACTTAACTCAGACAAAAAGCCTCACCTCATTTCCTGAATAATGGATGCGATCAGCCAGCCTGTCCGGTCCTCTGGCGACACTCGGCTACTCCACTCCTGCGGGAGCTGCTTCTGGGGGACCCAGGGGGATGCAGGACCTTGAGTGGCCGTAGGGGAAGTGACTGACACCCCACAGACCTGTGTCTAGAACCTGCTTATCAAGTTAATCTGTGTTTCCGGGCCCAGCCTGCATGATACACCCAGATGTGTTACAGCCAGCATGGCGTTGAAGGGGTGGGTGCTTCGCCTCCAGGGCTTCTGTCGCGATGTCTCTGGAGGATCATTCCACGCTGTCTTGCTTCTGAGACCTGCTGCTTGTAACCCCTGAAACTTGTCCATTGTAGTCCAGTGGCGACCACTTCCTTGAACCATGTCCTTTGGCCAGGCTTCTGCCCAATGCGTGTCTGTTTTTGCAAGGATGTAATCTTTAAGACCTCATCCTTGAGGGATGCCCCCAGGAAAAAGCCAACGGGCTCAGGTTCCTTGATGGTCAGGGAGTGGAGGTAGATCTCCTCCAGGGACTCCATCTTCCCTTCCGTGACCAGGCGGCCCAGCTTGATGACAGGACCCACTCATTGTCCTCGGCTTTGCCTCGACCTCCGAGACCTCGGCCCAGTCTTTGGAAACCGACATGAGACTGGGAGATCCTGGAAGTCCCTCGATGTCATCCACCCGGGCCATCGACATCACTGTGCTGTCCTGGGAAGTGATGTAACTTGGGAGAACATTGTAACTGAAGACATAGAGTGGATCAAGAGGCATGGGGGACACTTTGGCATGTCTCGTTGGGCTGGCCCGGTCGGAACTGCAAAGCATGGAAAGGTTATTGGTTATCATCCCTTTCTCTCCCTGGCGCCTGGGCTAACCTGTGTCCTAATCTGTCACCCAGGCTGGTCTCACTCAGGAGGCTGTTAATGAATGGCTAGCAGCTGGCCCCTTCCAGGGTATGGTGATCTAAGAGCTGACCCCTTCATATCACAGGAGTTGTAGGGAGAGGCCGTCTTGCGCTCAGAGGCTGGGGATGGACGGTCCCCTTTCCTTTCTTTGTGACTATCTGGTCACTCGGGGAAAGGGGGTCCTTCACCTCCGATGGGAGCTTAGCCAGGTGTCTTCCCAGGACCACCTGGGGCGCGTGTGTTGTGGTTGGGGAGGGAGGTTTTGGTTGTTGGATACTGACACTCGCACAGGCACAGGTCCGGAAGGAGCCCTGAGCAGCCACCATAGAGCTGCTGTTGACTTGCTCTGAGCCACATGGCACAGATGCGGGTTTCCGGATAATTCTCGAAGCTGGCAGCCTGCTGATGGTCTGAATCATTTGGGTCTCTCCATAGCATTTTCTGCTTGAAGCTTTTTCTCAGTAGTGTTGCTAAATCACAGGTAATCACTTCGGAGACTCAACGCGTGCACGCTGGCATGTCCTCTGGTCTAGAATGTGTAAAAGACCTATGTGGGCCAGGAGCTGAGCCTTGCACTTTCTTATCAAGGTTTTCTGTGAGGAGCAGACCAGCATCTCACAAGTTTCTTGGTGGCTGGTGTGATGATGAGTTTGAGGAGCTGAGCCTTGCACTTTCTTATCAAGGTTTTCTGTCTTGGTGGCTGGTGTGAATGAGTTTGCCTTAGCCCAGAGGGATGGACATTGGACTGGAGGCACCAGTTGTCACTGATTCTTTCGGGTCCGGCTAACGTGCACTGAGGTCGGCTGTGTCGGATGCTGTGCTCCATGACCCTGTGGAGTCAATATTATTATCCCAGTTGCAGATAAGGAAACTGAGGCCTGAGAAGGTTAGTGATATGTTCAAGAAAATAGGGCCAGTGAGTGGTGGAGGCCGGCTCAGACTCTGGGTCTCCTGACCGCTAATCTGTGTTCTTTGCCCTGTACCACCCCGGCTGTCTCCACTCCTGACCCCTGTCCTGACCCCTGTCGGTTAAACAGGCCCTTCCCTGAGTTCTTTCTAGATCAAAAGCTCTCTTATCTCTTATCTCGGTCTGTAGTTGGAATTCCTATGGCCCCAAGAGCAGTGATTTTCAAATTCTTCCCAGAGCTTCAGGCTCTGGGAAGGGGCCCGAGGGACAGTGGAAGGGTCAGGGGGGTATTGGGCCCTCACCTCTGTAGCTTTGAATTGATTTGGTTTTATATTGTGTTTAAGATTTCTTTGTGTGTGGGGGAGAGTGTCAAGGCTAAGCCAAAGAACGTGGCTACAGGGTCGAGTGGGCGTGGCTGGAGGGTGGGCATGGCTGTCACACTCCATCATTGGAGCCTCCATCTAGGGAACCGGGCCTTGCCTAGCTCTCCTGCGCCCCCTGCTGAGCCAGGGGGCCTGGAGCAGGCGGGACCAGCCTCCCAAGGCTGCGTCTGTGACACCCGCTAGAGGTCGCCTTGGAGTTGCCCTTGAAAAGGGAGGTTCCTTTGTTGCCCCGACATCAGGAGTCTGTCTTGGGGCTGGGATTGAGGTGGGGAGTCCTTTATGTCTCTCCCCAAGGCTACTTCTAGCAATAGACTTCAGATAGTGTTTTTTCCGAAATTGCCCCAACGTTTGCACATTGGACATCTGACCTTTTCCAGGAACCTACTGACCTTTTCAGGACCCTACTGAGGCATTGGTCCTCGGCTGGCCGATGTCACCCTTCTAGCCCCCACCCCCTACATCAGGGGTCCTCAAACTACGGCCCGCGGGCCACATGCAAATACAAATATTGTATTTGTTCCCGTTTTGTGTTTTTACTTCAAAATAAGATATGTGCAGTGTGCATAGGAATTTGTTCATAGTTTTTTTTTAAACTATAGTCCAGCCCTCCAACGGTCTGAGGAACAGTGAACTGGCCCCCTGTTTAAAAAGTTTGAGGACCCCTGCCCTACATGGCCTCCTGGTGCAAGGACCCCAGGTCTTAGCTCACTACCTTTCTGCCCCGGATGACTGCAGTTAAAAAAAAAAACCCCACAAAAAACAAGAACGGGTTTTCTTTCAAATTTTTTCCCTGCAGATGAGTGAGATACTGTCTCTGTGACAGAAAGCTGAGTCAGGGCCCGGGGGTGCAGGAGATGGTATCCCCTGGCCCCGCCCACGTCCCTTTAGCCCCAGGCAGGGGCACTTGGCCAGCTGCCCCTTTTCCTGACTTCTGCGAGCCCAGGGTCCTAGAGTTGTGTGAACCCGCTCGCTGGTCAGGCTTGGCCTGTGACCTCTCCTCTCCCCCCTCCACGTGCCAAAGTGCATCTGGGTTAGAGATGAAGGGGCCATTGTTCCGCAGGCAGCAGGACAAAGAAGACTTGTGAGAATAAGCACAGAATCCTCTCTCCTCCCCCTGGGCATTTTATTCTCCCCACGAGAGAAAAATAGATTTTCTCTGAGGGCCGGGCCATGTGGGCCTGGGTGTCACCAGCTGGCGATCCCATAAGGCACCGCGAGGCCGCCTCCTTCCCCAAAGCCTCCACCGCGGTTGGGGTGGGGCCCGCGTGGCTCTCCTTCTTCCACACGGTGATGAAAAGTGGGATCCAAACGCTGCACCTCATCCATAACCACTTTCCGTTGCTTCTCCAGGAGCGCTGGGTTTGGTACAGCCATCTCCTTTGCCATTTTATTTTCTAAAATAACTATGTTTCTGTCATTTGCTTTGCACCTGGTTGCAGGTGCCTCCCAGCTGCTCAGCTGGCTTGTAACCTTGCTCAGGGATGGTGTCTGGCAGCCCAGCTGTTTCTGATGGAGGAGAGATGCTTGCCTCTCGCTCTCCCCTGATTTCTCGGGTGGCCCTGCTCTCTATTGACTGGTCAGGGCCAGGGTGGGGCTGGTTAGTTAGCCATCACAGCTGGTCCTGGCATCGCCCGCCCTCCTGGTTTTGCTGCTTTTCTGAGCCAGGAGCTGAAATACACCTGAAGCCTCGATGTTATCTCCAGGGAGGTGACCGACTATAAATGGCTGCAAGTTGCTCAGCCAGTTTGCTCAGCGGGCTGTCTCAGTTTCCCTCTCCACCTGCCCTGGCTGACTGGCCTGTCTCATTCCCTTCACTGATATGCGATGACCTTTGGCCAATTTGATGCTGTCACTAGTCATTTATACCCCCTGGGGCTAGTCACATGGTCTGCCTTCCAAGACCAGGTGCATCTTAAACCCCTTCATTCCCTTCACTGATATGCGATGACCTTTGGCCAATGTGATGCGGTTAGTGCCGCTGACACCCCAAGTCCCCTGCCTGCCCCCGTCTCCCAGTAGTCAACTTTCTTCCCTCTCAGCAGCCTCAGGGGGGTCCACCTCCTCCCCAGACCCAGGTTCTTTCTGGGCCCTCCCCCACGTGGTGCCCCAGTGTCTCACTTTCCTCCTCTGTTGTCATTGCTCTCCACCCCGGCAGCCCTGCCTTGTTGAAAGCATCTGTCACTAGTCATTTATACCCCCTGGGACTAGTCACATGGCCTGCCTTCCAAGACCAGGTGCATCTTAAACCCCGAAGAGTAACTCCAGGAGAGGGGACCATCCCCTCCCCGTAGTTGTCAGCACGGGTACTTCACCCCCTTCCCCGATGACGAGTCCTGGTCTCTAACCCTGCACCGCCACCCCTCCCTCCCTTCTCCCGCACTCTCTCTGCTCAAGCAGCCAGTGCCCTTGCCGTTGTCTGGCCCTGTGGTCCTCCCTTTCCTGGTTGTGCCCCACACTGATCCCCGAATGACCGTCCTCCCTCCCCTGGGCTCCCTGCTGCCCAAGGGCTTCCATGCTCCAAGGTGCCCGTTGGCCGCACACACGAGCTGCTCCTACATTTATGGTTCAGAGCATGCACGCAGACACACCTGCCTCTCAGCTCTGGTCCTGGCCCTTCCTGGTGTGTAAGCCCCTTCTATTCAGCGAACTGGTGTCTGCAGAAGGCTTAGCATAGCTTGGTGAACGTAAATGTTCCCCGGTTGCCATTGTTCATAATACAAATACTAATACTAATGACTCTCTCTCTCTCTCTCTCTCTCTCTCTCTCTCTCTGACATGACCAGACTGTAGGGTACGACCCCATCATCTCACCAGAGGTCTCGGCCTCCTTCGGCGTTCAGCAGCTGCCCCTGGAGGAGATCTGGCCCCTCTGTGACTTCATCACTGTGCACACCCCTCTCCTGCCCTCCACGACAGGTGGGTGTGTCCCTACCTGGTGGTGGCCACAGAAGCCACAGACCAGATAAGGGTGGGCCCCGTGTAGGGCTTCCACAGACACTGCGTGTGTGTGTGTGTGTGTGTGTGTGTGTGTGATCAGCTCTGCCAGCACCAGCATGGGATGCTTTGTGAGCTGCCCTGCATTAGAGGGGAGGGGTGAGCCCGCAGGGAGTTGTGGCGTGCAGGGGTGAGCTGGGGCAACATGTATAACCAGTGCCCCTGGACAGTGCCTGGGCCATTGCAGGCATATCTCAGGGACTTCTAGGAGGTTTCTAAACTGAGTCTGGCCCAGTGCATCAGAGGGGAGAGGGGAGACCAGAGAGTGTTGTCCTGCAGGAAGGAGGCCTGTGGGGAGGAGCTGGGCGGGGAAGGAGGTCCGAGCTGCAGCCAAGCCCGTGGGACCCTGTCACCATTGTGGCATCGTCCTCCCTCCCTCCCTCCAGGCCTGCTGAACGACAGCACCTTCGCCCTGTGCAAGAAGGGCGTGCGCGTGGTGAACTGCGCCCGCGGAGGGATCGTGGACGAGGGCGCCCTGCTCCGGGCCCTGCAGTCGGGGCAGTGCGCGGGCGCAGAGCTGGACGTGTTCACCGAGGAGCCGCCGCGGGACCGCGCCTTGGTGGACCACAAGAATGTCATCAGCTGCCCCCACCTGGTGACAGCTGATGGGGGAGATCGCTGCTGGAGGAGATCGCTGTCCAGTTCGTGGACATGGTGAAGGGGAGAGCCCTCGCGGGGGTTGTGAATGCCTGGGCCGTGGGGGGGGGGGGTGCTGGGGGTGCAGGAGGCCCTCAAGTACCGTCTCTGTCCCTGCCCCGGGTAAAGGGGAGAAATGGTCCCGCGTTGTGTGGTTTGAAGAGGCTTCCCTGTGCGGAGGCAGCCACGCGGGCTCTTGCCAAACCCGAGCGTTAGGTCGGACCGTTCCTGGTCTGGGCCGCGTTACAGCCGCAGAGAAGGCAGCAGCAGCACATGGTTCTGCGGCCCGGGCCCGGGCCTGGGGCAGGGAGAGAGGTTTCATGCATTGATGCTGGTCTGATGAAGCGAACCCCGCCAAGTCCGCCCAGTGCCCCTGGCTCTCCCTGCCCTTCCTCTCTCCCAGGAGGGAGGGAAGCCCGAGGACAGAGGTTAGAAGCTCCCCGGTCCCTGGGGTGGGCTGCTCTCCTAGGTCTCCCTCCCCGACCCCCTGACTCCCACCCTGCCCGCGCCAGACCCAGCGATGAAGGGTGCATTTCCCCTGGAATCCTGTCGCCGCCTAAACACCAGGAGTCCAGGGAGAGCGCAGGGACCTTGGCTGAGGCGGGGGGCGGGTGCTAGGCATGTATGAACTGTGTGGCCTTGGCGAGTCCCCGCCCTCTCTGCGCCCCCATAGCCCTCGCTGTCCAGTCCCTGCCCAGGGTGCACGGTGCACTGGGTCTGTTTCTGGTGACCTGTCTGGACTAAATGGTAAGGTCCCTGAGGCGGGTGTGCCTGGCCCTTCCCTGGGTTGCCGTCCCCTGGCCCTCGGCCTCCTCAGAGCAGTGACTGCCACAGCCTGGGCCCCGGGTGATGTGGGAGCCCACAGAGCCCGGGGGACAGTGCCCAGCAGAAAAGAGCCTACGCCCCGTTCCCAAGGGCACTGCTCAGCGAGCAGAAGGGGTGGAGGGACCCTGGAGTGTGGGGAGGAGGCGCCCAGGCGGCCACCCTCAGTGTCTGCAAACAGCATGACAGTGAGCGCAGGGGGGCGGGGCGTTCAGGGAAAAGCAGCAACCACAGGAGGTACCAGGCTGAGAGCCTCTTGCATTACTGGTGTGTAATCTCCACCACGATGGTATGAGGTAGGCAGTGCTCACCCATTTCTCAGGGAGGGAAACTGAGGCTCGGGGAGATGGAGATTTGCCCAGAGGCACATTTGAATGTGGTCCACAGCTCTGTCCACCGCTTTGCTGCGGTGGGACATCCATGAGGAAGCCGGTCACTGAGTCCAGTGACCACGCTGACGAAATAAGAGTAGGAGGTGCCTTCCCTCCTGCAACTTCCCTGTCCCTCTCTGGGCAGGAGCCGCCGCGGGACCGCGCCTTGGTGGACCACGAGAACGTCATCAGCTGCCCCCACCTGGGCGCCAGCACCAAGGAGGCCCAGAGCCGCTGCGGGGAGGAGATCGCTGTCCAGTTCGTGGACATGGTGAAGGGGAGAGCCCTCGCGGGGGTCGTAAGTATCCCAGGTGGGGTGGGACCTGGACGTTAGAGGGAGGAGCAGGAGTCTTGGTGATGGGAATGGGGACAGCGGGGACAGCGTGGTGTGGTGGCCAGATTCTGCTCTGGGAGCCGAGATAAGATTCCACTTGAGTCGGCCTCCGAGGGTGGGGCAGGGGGAAGTAGGGGGTGGCAGGAGCTGGCCTGCCCCTCGCCTGGATGCCCAGGCCTGGCAGCAGGGAGCCCAGCTCCACCCTGACGTGTAGCCTTGTGCGGAGATTGAGGTTCTCCCCAGGGCCCAGCGTCTGGGAAAGGCTCCTTTGTTCTCCGAAGGCCTGCGAATGCAGGGGTGAGGCTGGGCTGAGGGCTGGACTCCCGTGGGGCGGGGCGATGGAGAAAGCCCCTGAGGGTGAGGGTCCTTCTTAGTTGCACACTTCCTCTGCCTGCCACAGGCTCCCAGCCACCCAGCTGTTCGACTCTGCTCCCACCACTTCCTAACCTCAGGCCCCTCCCTGTCTCCCTGCAGGTGAATGCCCAGGCCCTTACCAGCGCCTTCTCTCCTCACACCAAACCTTGGCTCGGTCTGGCCGAAGCTCTGCGGACTCTGATGCGAGCCTGGGCAGGGTCCCCCAAAGGGACCATCCAAGTGGTAACGCAGGGTGAGCGGGGGACACTGCAGAGGGAAGGAGAAGAGGGGTGTGGACTCTGCATCCCACTAGGGGTGTCTGCTGCTGGTCAGACAGGGACTCGGAGGTGACCTTGGTCTTGGGACCCCATGTCCCACGTTCTGAGTATTGGCTCACTTGCTACTGAGTGGAGACAGAAGAGGAGGGACAAAAAGTCATTCGGTAATATGCTTAATCTTCACAAATCACATGATTTTAAAGATGTGCATGTTTGTGCGGTAGTTTAAAGGTGTGCGTGTTTGGGGTGCAAGAGAAACCTCCACTCAGACAGAGTTTCCCATGAGAGGCGGTAGGATTGGTGGCGGGAGTCCTGGTTAAGTGACATGGAGTTTGATTCTGGTTTTGACCCTGTCACTTTCCTGCTGGGTGGCATTCCGGTCTCCGAGCCGTGTGATCTTCATGTGTGACGTGTGAGTCAGGATGGGTGTGCCAGACGGGGTGTGGGGACATTCTGTGCTCTGACAGCCTAAGATGGGCCCTGGGACTAGCTGGTGGCCTTGGGGGCATTTGCTCAGCCGTGACGTGGGAACAGAACAGCGCCCTCTGTCGGCCCCTCGGTGACTGTGCAGGCTCCAGCCCACTGCAGAGGTGCTGGAGAGACCGGAGGCTCTAACATGGCAGAGATGTCCCTCCCCATTGACTGTTGACTCTTGGGGAGAGGTTGGGGGTGGGGCAGGTAGACCCTGAGCGTTGTCCGTTCTGGGCCAGGCCCGAGCCAGGGGATCCCCACTGGCTTGGGTGCCCAGGCCACAAGGCAGGGGGAACTGGGCCACAATTCCTTCAATTACCCCTTTCTTCTACTTGCTGAGGCCAGCAAGGGAGTGAGTGCCAGAATGACAGGCAGGCCAGGGCGGCCGGGCCATGGCAGGTGTGGGGGGCACTGGATTTGGGCTGAGTTTTGGAGATGAGTTCTTTCGACTGGATGAGAGTGCCCTCGGGGTCCAGACCTGGACAGGGCCAGGCTGGGCCAGCCTCTGGGGCAGGTCTGCTGACCCACCGTGTGTTGGCTCCCCGGGGGATGCAGGACTGCCCAGGCAGGCTGGAATCGGGGTCCCCAGGGTGTGAGGAGCTGTGACCCAAGGTGGGTGCTGGGTCTCCTGCCCCTGCTGTGTTGCTCCACAAACTGACCTGATGGTGGCTTCTTTTTGGTCCCCAGGCCTATCCCTGAAGAATGCCGGGAACTGTCTGAGCCCTGCAGTCATTGTCGGCCTCCTCAGAGACGCTTCCAATCACGCGGACGTGAACCTGGTGAACGCCAAGCTGCTGGTGAAGGAGGCCGGACTCAATGTGGGTGCCCGCCCGCCCTCCCCTCCTCACCCCGTGGGCACAGCCCTTCTCCCCCTGTGTGTTCAGAGCACGCCCCCAGCCCTGCTCAGTGAGTGGGAGCCCTGGGGGCGGTCCTGCCACGGACAGTCTGCCTGTGAGAGGTGGCGAAGGTGACGTCTGCATCTGCAAAGCAGGGCTACTGCCTGCCTCCGAGCGCTGCTGTGCGGGAAAGTGCTGTGTGTGTGCACGTCGGTGCCAGCACCCCCATTTCACAGCCGGGAACACTGAGGAGCCAGTTTGCATCTGGCTGGGGGGCTGGGAGGCTGGGAAGCAGCCCCGTGTGCTCAGCCTCTGGCTCCATCCAGGGCTGCATTCACCATCGAGCCCGGTTCCTTGCTGAGCTTGCACACTCCTTGGGAGCTGGCAACACATCCTCTTCGCCTCTGCTGCCCTCATGGCTTTTCTTTGGCGTCTTTCCCTCTGGTTCCCTTTGTAGATCAAAGCTTGTGTTTCTTAGCCAGTGGGAGCTGGCAGCAGCCATGGGAAGCAGGGCTCCCACAGCCCCCCTCCTGCCCCCTCTCCACACCTACATCCCAATGAGGCCACTGGTTCTGTGCAGGAAGCAGTGAGCAGGAGGGGCCAGGCTGGGTCAGCCCGCAGGCAGACCTGCTTACCCAGGTCCTCACAGACCCGCCTCCCTTCCTCCCTCATTCCCACCCCCACTCCAAGCTGTTACCTGTACCAGGCAGATCTGTCCTTCCCTGTGGGGGCCACTGACTCCTCCCCGGCTCTGAATGGCTGACCCAGTGGGCCAGGCTGAAGCCCTACACATCGGCCATGGGGCTGAGGGAGAGGGTGGGCATGATGCCGCCAGGAGGCGTAACCGTGCCCCTGCCTTCTCTCTGCAGGTAACCTCCTCCCATAACCCCGCTGTGCCAGGAGAGCAAGGATGCGGGGAAGGCCTCCTGAGCGTGGCCCTGGCAGGTGCCCCCTACGAGGCTGTGGGCTTTGTCCAGGGCACCACACCTGTGCTGCAGGCACTCAACGGAGCTGCCTTCAGACCAGAAGTGCCTCTCCGCAGGGGGCTGCCCCTGCTCCTGTTCCGGGCTCAGCCCTCCAACCCTGCCATGCTGCCTACCATGATTGGTGAGGAGGGGCCTGTGGGACGGGCTGGTGTCCTGAGGCGGAGGTTGGTTGCGGGAGGGGGTGTCCTGTCTTTGGTTGATCTCTTCCCTCCCTCCCCCATCTTCCCTCTGAGATTTGACAGTCTGTGCCATCTTGAGCTGCCCAGTCCCCTGGCACCTGGGCCGCGGGGAGTTTTGGAGCACTTCCTGGCAGAGAGCGAGTGAGTTCTCGACAGGCCCAATTTCCCCATCCCTGCCAGCTGCGCCGAAGAACGGGCCTGCTTTGTTCTCTCGCTGTTGTTCTGATGAAGCTGGCAGCCAGCCAGTCAGGCAATTGCTCTAGCTCAGTGGCTCACTCCCTGCCTGGCGCGATGCTCTCTGGAATAAAGCTGAGCAAGTGTTCCCCCTCTCAGCTCTCTGATCCAGATGCCATCAACCTCCATTGCAGCAGCCATCACAGCAGCCCAAGACTCCCGACCCCTCGCGTCTCCTTTCCCCTACTCCGGGCCAACCAAGGGTTTCTTCTTCCCAGGGCTCCTGGCGGAGGCAGGCGTGCAGCTGCTGTCCTACCAGACCTCGGCGGTGTCCGACGGGGAGACCTGGCACGTCATGGGCATCTCTTCCCTGCTGCCCAGCCTGGACGCCTGGAAGCAGCATGTGACCGAGGCCTTTCAGTTCCATTTCTGACCTTGGGGCTCACCGGGACCAGCCTTGGGGGCTTTGTGATCAACACGGAGAGGTCACATCCCCGGGGCCGACACCACTTATGTGGTCTGACCCCTGTAATCACCTAATAAACAGCCCCCCCCCCCCAATCTCCTTGTGTCTTTGTGTTGTCATTACCCACAAGTGCCACTTAGAGGGCGCCCACGGGCAGCCTTGGGGGTGGCTCTGGCTGCAGGAGGCTAGGGCGCAGGGAGGGGGACCTGGATGGGCAAACTGCCTGCCTGGGAATGGACACTCCTGTCTCAGGTTATTCAGAGGCTTTTTTACGGGAACAAAGCTTGGCATTTCAGATCCCCTCCATCTGGAACTATACATGCATATTAATAAATACATGCAGCGCTATGTGCCTGGCACTGGGCTAGGTGACTTGCCTAGGAGGAGCAGTAAAACCCAGACTTCTCCCACCAAGTCTCCATCTGGTGGGAGGGCAGCACGCACAGGCCACGGGGAGCAGTGCAGAAAGTGCCGCAGCAGGAGCCATGAATTCTGTGGAGCCCGGGGAGGAAGCAACTCCGCTGGGGATGGCTTCTCTGAGGTGTTGGGAGGATTTGCTGGGGATGGCTTGTCTCAGGTGTTGGGAGGATTTTGTCAGGGGCAGAAAGTGTGAGACGAGGCATGAGAATATTAGGCGAGTTTACAAAGCCAGCTCAGTATGGGTTGGATAGTATATTTATTTATTTTCATTTTTTTATTCCTGTGCCTTTGAGTTGACAGCAGGTCTCAGTCTTACATAGAGCCTCTTGCACAGAGGACGCTACTTGGGAGATCTCAGGAAAGGCATCTATTGTCTGCCAGGGATGCCAACCAGCTTGCCGAGGGAGCGGGAGCAGGGGGTCAGCAGAGGGATCTGCTAAGGGGCAGCCACAGCTGGTGAAATGGAGCTGAAGTTGAGCACCTGGGAGGGAGTCAGCTGATGTTAGATTAGCGGCTCAAATTGGGGTTTATCTCGGATTTTCTGGTGCCTGTTGGGAAATGAACAGCCTTGGGCAAAGCAAAGTGGGCGGACGGACCCAACCTCTTCCCACAGGCCTAGTGCCCCACTGTCCCTAGCAACCGCCCCCCCCCCCCCATGGAGGAAACTCTCGTTGGGGTGGCTGAAGCAACTTTCTAAAAGGAAATGAATGGCAGCAACGTGGTGTCCACCCCCCAGTCCCGGCCTCAGCTCAGCCCCCACCTCCCTGATCCATTGCTATTTTATAAGAGGATCCTGGGAAAAGCCGTGCCCTCACCCAAGAGCAGGGGTCCTCAAACTACGGCCCGCAGGCCACATGCAAATACAAATATTGTATTTGTTCCCGTTTTGTTTTTTTACTTCAAAATAAGATATGTGCAGTGTGCATAGGAATTTGTTCATAGTTTTTTTTAAAACTATAGTCCGGCCCTCCAACGGTCTGAGGGACAGTGAACTGGCCCCCTGTTTAAAAAGTTTGAGGACC
>NW_005370187.1:396680-528828 GCF_000412655.1 Myotis brandtii | reverse complement strand
CTCGCCCCCCCCCTCCCCCCCGGGTTTATTTGTTCAGATGCCACTGGCCAGGTGGGGAGCTTTGATCCACAAGCTCTCGCAGTCCTGTCTGGCCCCTGTCTGCTGGCTCTCCTGGGCGGCTGTCCTGGGTCAGGGAGGGAAGCTGGGCCACCCTGTGTGCTGCACCACCCTGGTCTCCCTGTACCTCCCAGAGAAAAGAAAGGAGGGGAGACCATGCTCAGCAACTCACTGCTGGGGGGCAGGTGCCAGGGCAGGGCAGGAGCCTGGAGGCTCAGCAGGCTTCTCTCCAGGAAACAGAAGAACCCTTCCCTCCTTTTGTGTTTTGAGTATTTAATTTAATGTTGTTAATCCTCACCCAAGGCTAGTTTTCCCATGGATTTTTAGATAGAGAGTGGAAGGGGAGGGAGAAGGGAGGAAGAGAGAGAGAGAGAGAGAGAGAGAGAGAGAGAGAGAGAGAGAAGCATCAGTGTAAGAGAATCGATTGGTTGCCTCCTGCACTCACGGGACTGAGCTGGGGATCCAACCTGCAACCCAGGTACGTGGCCTTGACTGGGAGTTGAACCAGTGACCTTTCAGTGCACAGGCTGGCGCTCCAACCACTGAGCCAGGGCGTGAATATTTAATTTTATTTTCTTGTTTGTGACTTCTGGGGCCTGGTTGCCTCTCTTGCCTTTAACTTTTATGACGTGATTATATACATTTCAGGTGTACAGCATTGGAATTCGACAACTGTAACAAAGTCATCACCCCCCAGTCTAGCTATTGTCCAGCACCACACCATCGTCCCCTTCCCCCCACCCATGTCTCTATCTTTTTAATGGCGCTATATCAGCTGAGTACCAGATATAAAATTGAGAAATTCACAGAAAACCCAAAGAAAGAATAAAGATATAACAGCACAGGAACGTAATAATAATAACAATACAAACAGCTATAACAAACAATAGACGAGTCTTCCGGATCTGGAGACAAGGATCTGCACCCTGCAGGAGGTCCGGGCTAGGCCTCCCTCCGTCTCTCTTTTCCACGAAGGGCCCTGGCCCACAGCGCACGGCGCCTGGCAGTGATGCAGCAGGAGAAGGCATGCGGGCCCCCGGAGGGTGGCTGTCACTCCACAGGGCCCGGGCTGACGGGGACAGCGTGTCCAATCCATTCTGTTTACCAGCTAAGAGTGGGTGGGTGGTGGTTTGTTTGTATATGATTCGTGGGCAAAAGCTGTGCTAGCATACTTTTCCCAGGGCCACTCCGTGGAGCTGTGGAATTCAAAGAAGCAAAACAAGGCCATTGAATATTGAGTCTCATCCTGGGCACCCGCCCTCAGTCCCTGCTTCTTGCCCGAGGCAGGGCTGTGCACAGGGGCTCTCTCTCCTAACTGCATCCCGAGGGCTGGCTGGGGTGCTCCACGGTCTCCCCTCCCAGCTCCAAGCCCTGTTGCCCGCCCGAGGGACCGGTGCCGGGAG
This sequence comes from Myotis brandtii, assembly GCF_000412655.1. Classification (NCBI taxonomy): domain Eukaryota; kingdom Metazoa; phylum Chordata; class Mammalia; order Chiroptera; family Vespertilionidae; genus Myotis; species Myotis brandtii. The sequence continues at coordinate 527,368 of NW_005370187.1, read as the reverse complement.
CCAGGGCTGGCAAAGCCCCCTTGACACGGTCTGTCTGAGAGGCCAGCAGGCTGGGCAGGGCCATGCAGAGGCCCAAAGAGCTTGCCGAGCACTGCCCTGATTCAAAGTCCTATTTCAGCTCCGAGCTGGTTAGTGTGGGTTCCTTCCTGGGTGAGTGATGGGCATGAGCAGGCCCAGGGCGCCAGCTTTCTCTCATAGGCACAGCGCGGCCTAAGCCCGGAGGGAAGCTGGTCCACCCCGAGAGGGAGGGGGCTGGACCCTGAAATTCTCCCTTCAAAATCCCAAATGTCATTCTCTCTCCGCCACACACCTTGAAAAACCCAAATGTCTCTCTTTTTCCCTCCCGCCCTTCCTCCTTCCCCTGCCCCTCTCTCCTCCCCCTCCTCATGACTGAACCAGCTTGACATACTTAACAGCCCCCTCTTTGCCACTGACTTTCCCGTAAGAACCATATTTCAAACAAACAAACAAACAAACAAACAAACAAACAAACACCCGAGCTCCCTGGCAGTGTCAGCATCTGGTGAAGCTGCCCCCTGAGCCTGCCTTCTCACCACAGCCTGCAGCCCCACCCTCCTCGCCTGGCCCCTGACCCCCCACCGAGCAGCTGGCAGGGTTGGGAGTGAGCTGGGGCCCCCCTCAGCCTGCAGTTTTCTGCTTTATCTCAGAATCTCCTTTATCCCTGGACTTTCCCCTCCTGTCTCCTATTCCACACCCTGCCCTTGGCAAACCTTTTCATTCTTCCCCCTTCGTCTCCCAAAGGAAGGAAACAATAATAAATAAATAAGTAAATAAAAGCCCCAGACAAATATAGAGGAAGTATTTGGGCGTGAGACCGTGTTTATTGAGATGTATGGGCTATAAGAGAAATTGCTCCTCACTCCTCTGCGTATCTTACCAACTTGGAAGGCAGATAAACTGAAGGCAGATATCTGGGTCCATGAACTCTAAGATTCCGAATATTTGATTTTTCTTTAAAAAAGTAGCTTAAAAGCCCTAGCTGGTTTGGCACTGTGGATAGAGCATCGGCCCTCGGACTGAAGGGTCTCAGGTTCGATTCCAGTCGAGGGCACGTACCACGGTTGCAAGCTTGATCCCTGGCCCTGGTTGGGGCGTGTATGGGACACAACCAATTGATGTGTCTCTCTCACATGGCTATTTCTCTCTCTCTCTCTCTCTCTCTCTCTCTCTCTCTCTCTCTCTCTTTCTTTCTCCCCCTTCCTTCCACTCTCTCAAAAAATCAATGGAAAAATATCTGCGGGTCAGGATTAACAACAACATTCCACTTCCTCTGGCCCCATTCCACTTCCATTAAACTCTTCTCTCCTTAAGATCCTGCTCTTTATGAATCTGTCCCTACCACACTGAAGCTATTCATTTTCCTGACTGATCTCGCCCCTTTGTGGTTTTTTAAAAATATATTTTTATTGGTTTCAGCGAGGAAGGGAGAGGGAGAGAGAGATAGAAACATCAATGATGAGAGAGAATCATTGATTGGCTGCCTCCTGCACGCCCCCTACTGGAGATTAAGCCCGAAACTCGGGCATGTGCCCTTGACTGGAATCGAACCCGGGACCCCTCAGGCCGCAGGCTGATGCTCTATCCACTGAGCCAAACCAGCTAGGGCTGATCTCGCCCCTTTGGAGTAATGAATCCCATAGGTTCAAGGCCACAGCCTGCTTCCCCATAAGGTGCTAACTTTGTTTTATAGAGCTTCTAGGGAGCTTCCTGGCATATGCAGATCAGATAAACACGTTGACTCTCTTTTTCACATTGAGATTTAAAAACACGCCTCTCCCCCCTGCTCTGGGCTTTCCAGGGCAGAGTCCTAGTGTTTTTCTTGGTCTTCATGCTACAAACTCCCCACCTCTGACCATGTTGGGAGCTACAAACCCTCCTGGGCCTAGTTACACCATCAGAACTGCATCTGTTTCCCGGAGGAAAACGTTCCTGCCGCCAACCCTGCAACATTCCACTCACCACCTTCAGACCGGACACCGGGCATACTTTCGGCGATGCAGCTCATCCACTCTCTCCAGGTACCAGGTGCCTGGGAAAAGGCTGGTGGTGTCAGCAGGGGGTGAGAAATTCACTGTGGGATAAGGAGAGGAGGCAAGACTCAAGACAAGCTCTATGCGATTGGGGAAGAGAAAATAGTAACAGGGACGCCTACAGCTCCGTGGGACGCTCTCCTGGCTGTGTTGCAAGGGGCTGCGAGGTCACCTCTATGCCCAATAGAGCACTGGGCCAGCAGGAGGACCAGAAGCAGAGCTCGTGCATAGGTCCTAGTCCATAGTCTCTAGTCCATAGGCTCTAGTCCATAGTTTCTAGTCCATAGTCTCTAGTCCATAGTCTCTAGTCCATAGGATCTAGTCCAGTGATGGCGAACCTTTTGAGCTCAGCGTGTCAGCATTTTGAAAAACCCTAACTTAACTCTGGTGCCGTGTCACATATAGAAATTTTTTTATATTTGCAACCATAGTAAAACAAAGACTTATTTGATATTTATTTTATATATTTAAATGCCATTTAACAAAGAAAAATCAACCAAAAAAAATGAGTTCGCGTGTCACCTCCCACACGCGTGTCATAGGTTCGCCATCACTGGTCTAGTCCATAGGCTGGACTATTAGGCATTTTATTACAGGAGTTTGACATTCTCCTTCAGTAAACATGGCCTTCCTCCATTGACACAGTCACCATGTGCTTTTTGGGTCAATGGGACTGAGCTTGAGGTGTACCTCAGAGCTTCCCATTTCCTATCAGACACTTCCTTCTGCACCCTAAGCCCTCTGGCCCTGGTTTATTATAGTATTTCAGTGTTTTGTCCATGGATGTTCATCTCAGAGGTCCTATTTTTATTGTTTTGTTTTTTTTCTTTGCTCTATCATGTCCCCTGTTCCAGATAAGATTGATGGCTGCTCCACCTAGGTTTTCTGGAACATTCCAAATTCCATAGGTTCTATCCCCTTTTCAGACCATGGTACAAACCATGTATCTCAAGATTTGCTTCAGAAAATACAGTTTTCTGAAGCTCTTCATCTTCCTGCCCTTTCCTTACCCTTGTGGAAGAATTGTTCTCTTTGGTCCATTATTTCTGTAAACTCCTCAGGAGACATGCGCTTCCGGGAGTCCAGGCGTTTTGGCAGGTTGGACAGACTAGAAACCAGGTTTGCCAGGGGGGAGCCTGCGAAGCAAAAGCAAGATTGATAAACCGGCTTCATTGTCATTGTCACTGCTACCAGCCACCAGCCCAGTAGAGAGCAAGGGTGTGTGGGAGCTCCAACCTGGGGGGACAGTGCCCAGTGTGTGGCTTGGAAGCCAGGAAATGATGAAGGCCAGCAAACACGATGCTGGCAAAACACAGGGGCAGACACACTCATCTAGTCAAGGTACATCTCACGCAGCGTTTAGATGCGCGACTTTTACTGCATTCGTCATAAAGCAATCATCAGCTGCTTACTGGGCACCTCAAATCCGCCCACGTCTCTTTAACCAGCTGCAACCAAGCCATCCTTACTCTCACCTGCCCTATTTGCTGGACCAGCTTGACTGGGTTCCCCAAATCTACCTTTGTGCCAGGGCAGCGCTTCAAATACACAAATCAGACAAACCTGCTCCATGGCTTCAATCCCTTTAGCGGTTTCCTTTGTTCTTTTTTTTTTTTTAAATATATTTTATTGATTTTTTACAGAGAGGAAGGGAGAGAGATAGTTAGAAACATCGATGGGAGAGAAACATCGATCAGCTGCCTGCTGCGCATCTCCCACTGGGGATGTGCCCGCAACCCAGGTACATGCCCTTGACCGGAATCGAACCTGGGACCCTTCTGTCCGCAGGCCGATGCTCCATCCACTGAGCCAAACCGGTTTCGGCTCCTTTGTTCTTAATCACATTATTCGGTGAGGGCGGGAGCCTCCCTGGCGGTGAGGCAGAACATTGTTTCTTCGGGTAAGAAGCACCTGGTAGAAAGACGGACTCACCCGGAGAAGCATCCTGGGACGCGCGAAATGAGAAGAAACTTGCTGCCAGGCCTGAGCCGTAGGAGAAGGCGCCGATCCTGGAGCCGGCCAGCTCTTGGGCAGAGTGACTGCAGGGGAGGAAATCAAAATCCAGAAAGCGCACCAGCATTGTATCCTGTGCTCCTCACACACAACCACCCTATCGACTCAATCTAGTTCACCTCTTGCCACTGGAAATGGGCTCCCAGAACTCACACAAAGAGGGGCTTTGGACTCCGGGGATATAGGCCCAGAAGGAGAAAATATGCCGAGAAGGAAGCAGCTAAAATCCAAGGTGCAGAAGGCACAGGGAGTGAAAAGGAATTTCGGGGTGTAAAAGGAGCTTCTCCCCACCCCTGAAGACAAGGTGAGTTCAGTGAACTCTGAAGGCATCTCCGAATGGAGACCAGACCACTGGACTCACAGGCTTCTACACTGACTGGTAGTGCTCTCGTCCCCCCATTAGCAATAATTTCACCAAGTTTGTTTATTTGTTTATTTTAAAATATGTTTTTCTTGGTTTTTAGGGAGAGAGGAAGGGAGAGGGATAGAGAGATAAACATCGATGAGAGAGAAACATCATTGATCAGCTGCTTCCTGCATGCCCCCTACTAGGGATCGAACCAAGTGATCTCTTGGTTCATGGGTTGACACTCAACCACTGAGCCACACCACCTGGGCAATTTCGCCAAGTTTATATATATATGCATCTCCTAGATTATATGCATGTACTATAGATAGTACATGTATTTCCTTCTAAACCTCACAACATAGAATGTCAATAGAAATAACAACATTTGAGCATCTGCTGAGTGTTATTACAGTTCTAATTGCTTTAGGCATTTAACACTCATCAAAAACCAACAAGGTACATAACGTTGTTGCACATATTTTATAGATGGGGAAAGGAAGGCACATAGAGGTTAAGTCTTTTCCCAAGGTCAAAGTTAATAAGTGGTAAAGAGATTTGAACCTAGGTTGGGGACTCTAAAACTAGACTCTCTTAACCAGGAATCTTCACTAAGTATAGAGATTTTAAGTGGATGAGATAAAAATATGCATAAAAGTTCCTCTGTTTTCTTGCTGCATAGAGTAGCTCTTGCACATCCCCTGACATAATACATGAACTTCACTTAGGAGATGACTATTTAATACTGATTGTAAACCTATATACACCTTTAAAATAAGTTTCTTTCACCTCCCTCCATCCCTTCCTCCCTCCCTGCCTTCCTCTCTTCCTTCCTTCTTAAAAAAAAATTCTGAACCACAAGAGGACCCAGGCTTGGTTGACCCCTGAGGCCACGGGTGGGTTGGGAGGTGGGCCGGACGCAGTACTCACTGGGACAGAAGTGAGGCCAGGCACCCATACAGGGAGGAGGTGTACGTGTTCCCATTGTGCGTGGAGAGGTAAAGAGAGGCCTTGGTTTTCTTGTTGAACATGTCCAGAGAGGCCTTCAGGAGAGCTTTGTCCATGTCCTTGTTGGTGTAGGTGTCTTCCAGCTTTAGCCCCCTGTGAGGCAGCCAGAGGAACACGTCAGGTGAGAGCCCCAGGAGGGGAGGGAGGCAGCTCTGGAGGGGAAGTAACAATCTGGAGCAGCGGTTGCCAACCTTTCGGACCTCACGGACCACTGGTTGGCGACCGCTGCTCTGGAGGGAAGACTCCGGGGCACATGTCCTTCTTCCCTCTGAGATTCCTCACTCTGTTCCATGCTTCCATGACTCTGGGGCCATTCTGTTCATCAGTTTATTTTGTTACTTAGCAGGGCACATGTTTTTATTATAGAATATTTAGAAATACAGAAAAGTGCAAAGATGAAGATGTCCCTAATAGTCTACCATTCAGAGAGAGCGCTTAGGTCATATATTTGTGTGGGATCTATCCCCTCTGAGATTCCTCACTCTGTTCCATGCTTCCATGACTCTGGGGCCATTCTGTTCATCAGTTTATTTTGTTACTTAGCAGGGCACATGTTTTTATTATAGAATATTTAGAAATACAGAAAAGTGCAAAGATGAAGATGTCCCTAATAGTCTACCATTCAGAGAGAGCGCTTAGGTCATATATTTGTGTGGGATCTATCTCTACTTTCACACAGTTTATTGGAAAATAAAATCATTCTTACATTCTGTTTAGCATGCATCCTTAACTGGTTTTCTCTATGGCAATAGATCACCTTCTACAACAGTATTATAAAGGCTGCAAGAATGGGTCATGATAGCATTGGCCCTACATTGGCCCATCTCCCATTCCTATCCTCACTAGTTAAAACACTACTCAGAAAACCTACATGTTCTTTTAAACATGTGGAATCACTGAGCCAGAAGCTATGCATATCGTTAAGCCCTATACTCCCTGTTTTCCTATTACTCCGCCAAACCCTTGTATCAATATCTATGAATTGCCCATTTTCCTGTAGCCTCGTCAATTCTGCACATTCCAATTTCAAAAAGGCTGCACAAAGAACATGGTAACCTGTTCAACTTTGTTACCAATGAGCATGTACATTTGAAAATATGATTATGTGCATTTCTTCTTTGAGGAAATTCCTTATCCATATCCTTGGCTCAGTTTTCTACTAAAGTGCTTATCTTATAATTGACGAGATTTCATATATTAAATATATTAGGTTATTATCTTTGTATGTTCGAATTCTTTTCATGGAGCAGGTCTCGTAAGCGGTGTTTGTGCTCATGTTGGTGTTTGTTAGTGGCAGGGGTAGCAGCAGTTTGCAATAGGGGCAGATATTGCTGGCATATTACGACACCTGAACAGGGACCAAGAAGAGAGGGAACATTCTCTTCCTAGTGGGGACTGTCTGTATTGAAGATTCATTTTGTTCCTAAATATCTTGGAGTCATGCATCCATAAATGGCATTCTTCCTGCCTTATTGACCTCTAAAAGGGTGAGCTGGACTATCTCGATTTTGTAGATGGGGGAATTGAGGCAACAAGCAAGGCATTGATGGAGTCCACAGTGAGTGAGAATTAGACTGGGCACTGGCTGAGCTGCTGTCCTGAACGGGGATTGTTTCTGGGTGTTTCTGTCCATATAAACTGTGAGAGCCTCTAGGCAGAAAGCATAGAGTCACCCTTGCTTCTGTGTCCCTAGAGTTTAGTAAGATGCCTGGCACATAGCTGACGTTCATCGAATGTTTACTGACTGCATGATGTGGCCACACCCTCTTTCCCCTTTGTCTTATTCTCTGAAGCTTCTTAAAGTCCCATGATCCAAGTTGCCGGCAAACTCCCTGTGCTCCTGAGATAAAGGTGGAGGACCCTATGTGGACAATAACCCACTAACCCACGCAAGACTTGGTGTCATTTCTGTTGTTGGAGGAGTGTCCTTTTCCCCCACAGGAGTGGCTGGTGGTCCAGACTCAAGGCTGGAGGAAGCCTCCTCCTTCCTCACGCTTCTTGACCCTTGAGGCCAGCGGTTCTCAACCTGTGGGTCGTGACCCCTTTGACGGTCGAACGACCCTTTCACAGGGGTCGCCTAAGACCACCCTGCACATCAGATATTTACATTACGATTCATAACAGTAGCAACATTACAGTTATGAAGTAGCAACGAAAATAATTTTATGGTTGGGTCACAACATGAGGAACTGTATTTAAAGGGCCAGAAGGTTGAGAACCACTGCTCTAGGCTCTCCACAAAGAGACTCACCTGAAGGCCTCCAGCCCCTTGTAGCGGCTGCTCTGAGTGTCGCTGCTGGCCGATAGGAAGTCATTGTACATCAGGCGAGCCAGCGATTTCTGGACCAACTTGCAGAAGGGTGAGTGGAAGATCATGAACTGTAAGTCATCGAGAGTGAAGGTTCGGTCGATGCCAGCTGGGAGGGAAAGTGTGAAAACAAGGAGGTGACATGATTGATAGATAAGCCACTGAGACCTTGGCTCCAACATCTAACTGTGCCGAGGGACGCCGGCCCCGCCTCCAGCAAACACTCCCGAGGTTTGCTCCGTCCCCTTGCAAGCACTTAACTAAACACCCGACTTACACAGAAAGAAGGGAAAGAAACAGCTAGATGCTTCCTGTCTGCTATGGCCAACCTCTGTGAAAGCGAATTCCTCCCCATCGACCTTGTGTCCTATCATTTTCTCTCTTGTCCAGAGGAGGACACAGTGTCTACAAAATACAAAGTTAAGTTATGTGTCCAAAGTCACAGCTCCAAAATGGTTGGCTCTGGATTCCTGTTCCGATGCCTCTCACTCTACACTTCAGACAGTTTCTCTCACTTCGAAGGGAAGGGCAATGCACCCTCTGCCCTTAGGGGGAAGTTTACAAATTAGTGCTGACTCCCAAGCAGGTGGTTCAGATTCCATATGAGACCATGGAGTGAAATTAGAATGCATAGAACTTGGAGGAGGCGGAAGCAATGAGTGAATAGTGGTTTGCAGTGGATGGGCAGAGGCGGAGGTCCAGGTTGGCTCCTCGCCCGTGGGGAGCAGCTGGGCAGCTGGCATTTCACCCACGGCACGGGGGAGGGGCAAGAAGTGGCTGCTTGTGCCACCCCTACAGCATCCATGCTCTGATGCTTCAGCACTTGCCTTCTCCCTCGCTGAAACCTGCCGTCTGTAGGTGCCCATCTGGGCATGGCTAAGCAGTTCAGAACCCTTTTTATTTTTAAAAAGTAGGTTTCTCTTGCCCTGGCTGGTGTGGCTCAGTGATAGAGCCTTGGTCCTCACAGGTTGTGGGTTCGATTCCCAGTCAAAGGCATGTACCTGGGTTGTAGGTTTGTTCCAGGGCTGGTCGGAGCGTGTGTGGGAGGCAACCAATCGAGGTGTCTCTCACATCAGTGTTTCTCTCCCTCTCTCTCTCTCTCTCTCTCTCTCTCTCTCTCTCTCTCTCTTCTCCCTTTCATTCCCTCTAAAAAAATCAATGGAAAAAATATCCTCCTGTGAGGGTTAACAAAAAAATAAAAGTAGGTTTCTCTTTATTTCTAAAATAAAATTTGTTTCTTTTCTGATTTTGAAAGCAGTACATATATTTTTTTAGAGGACCATTTAGAAACTGAAGGAGAAAATAAAGTCAACTTGTAACACTACCATCTGGGGAGAACCCCTGATAACAGTTTACTGAAGACACAGGCAGCTTTTCCAACACCAAGCTGACTTCAGAAGGTGGCAAGCGACCAACCAGGGGTCCCATCACTCCTGACTTCAGCAGCAACAAATGCTGGGCCCAGCAGGATGTGGTTACTCAGACTCACCGCAGTCCCTCTCCAGGTGGCTGACACCTGCTGGTTTCATACTGGTGGCTTTGGCCTAGATTGTTTATTTAGCTCAAGATAGAGGCAATTTTGTACTTGAATTTGAATGACTTCCCATTGGACTTGGGCATGGACCCAGGGAAGGTGTAAGAAGAAGAGGACATGAAACAATTCTCTTTAAAAAATTTTTTTTAAATTGATTTCAGAGGGGGAGAGGGAGAGAGAGATAAAAACGTCAAAGATGAGAGAGAATCATTGATCGGCTGCCTCCTACAGGCCCCCTCTGGGGATCAAGCCAGAAACCTGGGCATGTGCCCTGACTGGGAATCAAACTGTGACCACGACCAGGTGGAAAAATCCTCTTGAGATCACTTTCCGAGGAGAGAAGAGGCCTTGTCTGAAGCTTTTAGGACAAACTCCTGGCCCCGTGTGCATAGCGCCCCCTTTCTGCCCCCTGAGCCCCATACCTTGTTTCCACTGGTTCTGGATTTTCTGGCGGTAGACTGTGTAGCACCGGTCCAAGGCCCGTATGTAGCACTGGATGGAGAGCTTCCCGTCCACCATTGGGTATTCCGAAGCCCCATCTGGTTTGTAGAAATCGTATACGTTCTCCATGTGGGTTCCCCGCAGCCCTGGCAAGACACACAGTGGATTCAGTGACTGCACCGAGCAGCCCGCATGGAGCAGAGAGGATGGGAGAACTCTTACAGCCCCCTGGTCTCTGTCTGTCTTGGGCCCACGCTCGGGCCCACTCAACGTCCCTCACATGTTCAAAGCAGTAGAATATTTTGTTGCTCTTACATCAGTGAGATTCATGCTTGCCTTTCCATGCCTATCTGGGCTGAACAAAATCTGGAATAGATGCCAAAAGTCTCAAAGGAAAGTCTTACTTTCCACCCAATAATCATCTTTCATCTTCAACTGCCAGTTTACGTCCTTGTTAACAGCATCACCCCCATTTATTCCATGCATCCCTGTCCCAACGTGTGATGGCGCAAAAGATGACCCCCCCCATCCCTCTCATCCCTTTCTTCCTGCCCTCTGCTCCCCAATCCCCCTTTAGATAGCAACTGACATCCTCAAATCCACCCTCAGCCCTGCATAGTAGGTACGCCATGCCCATTTGGGGTCAGGAGCTATGCATTTGGCCGTGCCGTGCACCGTGTTTGGGTACCATGCACCTGCAGGTTACTACAAACCTCTCTCAAGGACCAGGGGGGCCTCGGGCCCAATCAGCATCGCCACGGCTCCGGCGCCCCCTGTGGGGCGAGCGTTGCCGCTGGGATACACTGCGATGTCTCCACAGACCACCATTGCATAGCGACCTGCAAGGAGAGACCAGAAATAAGTATCATCACCATCAAGTCTCAGTACACTGAGCACCTCCCGTGTGCCAGGCACGATTTTAGGTGTTGGAGATAGACTGACAGACAAAACCAAAAATCCCCACCCCAGGGAGCCTGGGTTCTATGAAACCCATCGTGACACATTTGAAATGCAAAGTCAAAACTCCGTGTCCAGGTGCTGTAGCTGTAAAACGCTCACTCACTCAGAATTCTGTTTCTGAGCTCCATGAGCAGTTTATTAATGGGCATTTTGGAGGTAATGTAGCTTGGTACCCATCCCCTTCAGCACTCTGTGGCTGAAATTCCTTCTCATAGAAAGCCAAGGGGTAGGGAGGGAAACTAACATTTGAAAGACTAGCTAGACATCAGTTAGCCTCAAGGAATCCTGAAAGCCATCCAATGAGGCCGATAACATCTACACTTACAGGGGAAGACACTGCCTTCCAGAGAGACCAAGTCACCTGCTAAGCTCTCACTCCTAGTGATCATGGCATTGGATATTCCAGCCCAGTTCTGTCTGGATCCTACGCCATGTGCTCTGGACAATTTGATTATAGTATTTTTATTGGGAAAAGGGTTTATGTTGAGGAAGCACATTTAATGTACACGGTCATAGTTACTACCTCTATAATAGTGAGGCTATTACTCAATGAATAATTGTTGTCTTGACTATTATTTGTTCCACTTTCATCTGATAGTACTGCTCCCCATTCCCCACCCCAAAAAGCACACCAAACTTGAGCTTCAGGGGACACGTGGTAGTAATTTTAGCATCTATCTGCTCCATAAGGAAGCCCCTAGGATTTACTCCAGGGCTGGGTACATTGGGGCCCAAAGCACTTAAATCACTGTCCAGAGCCATGCAGCTAATAGATAGTACAATAAGGATTCAGTCAGGATTCAGCCCAAATTCATCGAAACCCGAGAGCCTTCTCTTAAGAACTATAACAACTCCAATCCCAACAAAAAATTATTTCCCCAAAATATCTATATATCTATGTCTATATCTTTGTCTCTATCTCTATCTATCATCTATCTATCTATCTATCTATCTATCTATCTATCTATCTATCTATCATCTATTTGTATTTAGAAGCCATTAAGGAAAAAAAATCAGTAAATCTTACCACTTAAAAATTAAAATCTTCAATCAGAAACAAACTCAAAAGACAAACTGGGGAAGTATTTACAATACTTATAACCAACAAAAGGCTATTTTTCTTCTTTTATAAAAAGTCTCATAAAAAAGACAAAGAATATAATAGGGAAATGGACAATAAATGTCATAAAAATATTAAAGTTCTCATAATGAAAAAAAGGCAAATCAATGACACTATTATTTTACTTATAATATTGACAAAGATTAGAAAGTCTGATAGTATGTATCGTAAAAATGTACCTTTAGTACAACATTTTGAAGAGCAATTGGGCACATTCTATTAAACTCTTAAACCAACACAACATATCCTGCAATTCCATGTCTAGAAATCTAGTCTTCCCACACATTATCACAAGCATGCAGAACTTGTACAACACTCATGAAAACAGGATTGATCATTGCACAAAACTTGCAACAATCTAAATATCTGTCAATATGAGCTAATTCAGTAAAGTTTGGCACATTGATGAATAGCATATTATGTCGCGTTTAAAAGAGCAAAGCAGACCTTATGTATATTGATATAGAACGACCTCGAGGACATCATAGAGATGTTATACATAACATATGTATAATGTTAAAAACGAAAACTGAATAGATAAGTTGTACTTGCAGGTACATAGAAAAATCTGGAAGAACACACAGAAACTGTTAAATTCTGGAAAGTGGTAATAAGGCGTCCAAAGGGAACTTCTTTTTATCACTTTACACACTTTTGTGTATGTGTAATGTTTTTTTAAGTATAATTTTCAATTACTTTCATAAAAAAAACACACCAAGAAGCCCGGCCGGCATGGCTCAGTGATTGAGCATCGACCTATGAACCTGGAGCTCATGGTTTGATTCTGAGTCTGGGCACATGAGGCGTCCAAAGGGAACTTCTTTTTATCACTTTACACACTTTTGTGTATGTGTAATGTTTTTTTAAGTATAATTTTCAATTACTTTCATAAAAAAAACACACCAAGAAGCCCGGCCGGCATGGCTCAGTGATTGAGCATCGACCTATGAACCTGGAGCTCATGGTTTGATTCTGAGTCTGGGCACATGCCCAGGTTGCAGGCTCGATTCTCAGTGTGGGGCATGCAGGAGGCAGGCGGTCAACGATTCTCTCTCATCCTTGATGTTTCTATCTCTCCCTCTCCCTTCCTCTCTGAAATCAATAAAAATGTATTTTAAACAAACAAAACAAACAAAAAAGCCCTGAGTGTTCAGCCTCCAACCCCAGCTCCTTTCTTACATCAGACCTCTGGCAGCACCTACCGTCCCAGGAGCTGGACTCCATCCAGTTGGCCGCATTGAAGAGGGAGGCAGTGCCCCCGTAGCAGGCATTGGTGGTGTCGATGCCCTCGATGTCCGTGTTGCCCGAGTCCTGGAAGAGCTCCATGAGCACTGTTTTGACAGCCTTGGACTTGTCGATGATGGTCTCGGTGCCCACTTCCAGCCGGCCCACCGCGTCCCAGGGGAGCTTCGTGCGCTCCATCAGCTGCTGCACCACCGTCAGGCACAGGGAGTTGATGTCCTCCTTGACGGAGCAGAAGCCCATGCGGGTTTGGCCCAGGCCCACCGTGTACCTCCCTGCTTCCACATTGTTGTACTTCTCCAGGTCTGTTTGGTCCACGTATTGGGCTGGGAAATACACCTCCAGGGCCAGGATGCCTACGTCCTTCGGCCAAGTCCCCGTTTTGGCCAAGGGGACAGCAGGGACTGTAGAAAACCTGCAGGGGGAATAACAAGCAAAATCCCACTGATGGTCTCTAGCCAGTTTCCTCAACAAACAATACAGTCCTGGCTGGTGTGGCTCCATTGGTTGGGCGTCGTCCTGTGCACCAGGAGGTTGCAGGTTCGACTCCCGGTCAAGGGCAGTGGCCCCGGGGATGGGGGTGTAGGGTGATTGAACAGGTAAGGATACCTGGAGGGGAGAGCGAAGGGCGGAGGGAGACGACACCTGAGAAAAAGCAGGCGGGACACGAGGTGGAGGGTACAAGTCTTCCTTGGTGTTAAAGGCAGCGAAGCGCATGCTGAGATGGGAGAAGCTCTTAGGTTGCCTTTAGAGCCGATGCAGGTTGGATTAGGGGGGATAGACACATAGGAAAAAGAACCCCATAGAGAAGATTCTCAATGCTGTCCAGGCCCCGGAAAGTGGGGATTAGCTATGAATATATCGACAAGGGAAATGTGGCTGATGATGCCAAGATCTTGGGCCCAAGAACGTCAGAAGGAGGGGCAGGTTGGTGAGGACTGAGGCTGGCTTCTTGGTGGGCGGCCAAATGCTGCTTATTGAAACAAGCCTACCCACGTCAGTCCCTTTTTCGCAAACACCAAAACAGGTGACATTCAGAGCTGGGACATTTGACCTGAGCACAGTCGGTGGGTGGGGGAGAGTGTGGACAATGTGTGGACGATGGTGGAGAGTCCAAAAATAAGTAAATAAATAAGAAGGCTAGAGAGTCTCACCTGCCCCACACTCCCATCCTCCCAGGCTCCCCGGGTGCCAGGCAAGGGGAGGCACCAGATCGAAGTCGTTTCCCGGAGCACCCAGGGAATGCAGTGTGGAAGTGGCAGGAAAGAAAGGGCTACTGTCAGGGTGCAGGGTGGCTCCGGGGTCCTGGGGGACTGGCTGTAGCTGTGTTCCCATCCATGCTGGGAGACTTGGGCCAGACTGGGCAAGTTCACAAAGAAAAGGAGAAAGCATAGGTGCTTCTGCGCTCAGGCAGATTGCACACACGTGCACACGCATGCACATGCACACGCACACACATCTTTACATCCCCTTTTGCCCTTCCATGCAATCAGAGGACAGAGAAAAGCACCTGCTACCCTTGGTCCTTTGGAATCTTGCTGCAGTGACTTGGAGCAGCTGGGTTTGCTAACACTGCCGTTGGCACAGAATCCTGAAGGTCTTGGCAAGGGGTTGTGGGCAAAGGTGGGGATGGTGACCCTCGCTGGTTTGGCTCAGGGGACAGAGCGTTGACCTGCAGGCTGAAGGGTCCAGGTTTGATTCTGGTCAAGGGCGTGTACCTTGGTTGCAAGCTCAACCCTGGCCCCAGTTGGGGCGTGTGACAGAAGCAACCAATCAATGTGTCTCTGTCACATCAATGTTTCTCTCTCTCACTCTCCCTTCCACTCTCTCTAAAAATCAATTGGAAAAATATTCTTGGGTGAGGATTAACAACAACAACAACAACAAATAGGTGGGTATGGTGGAGGGGAGAATGCTGTGGGCCCTGGTGCTGATTCCTCCACAGCTGGCGCAGCTGGGGGTGTGACAGACACCCTCATTCACAAACAGCAGGAGTCAGAGTTCGAGACCCTGGGACTCCAGCTGGGAGGGGCTGTCCCTTTAGAGATGAGGAACCTCAGACCCCAGAGGTTAACTTGCGTAGCTAAGGCTGTGCACAAGCCTTGCCAACCTCTGACTTGGGTTCTGTGGGCTTTTCCTTGTGGCGGGCCCTCTGCCTACCTTCTGCTGGTTCTAGGACACGTCCCTGCGAGTGAGCTGGACAGTCCCTGGGAGCCGCGGACTCACCTGTGGTGGGCGGCGGGGAGAAGGCGGGTAAGCATGGCAGGTGCTCCCTGGAGCACCCTCTTCAGTTGCAAGACCCGCTTGGCGGGAGTCAGCAGCCGCTGCATTTTCAGAGGCGCGAGCAGAGAGCCAGCAGTTCACAGTCCAGGGGAGAGGTGCCCGGCAGTGCCCCAGCTGGCTTTATAGAGCCCCAGACTCCTGCCCCCGGAGGGCACGCCCCTGTTTATCAGGCTCAGCTGGCTGCCTAAACTGGGCCAAAGGTCTCAGAGCAGCGGCAAGTCAAAGGAAAACATCCTTCTACTCGCAGGGAGCCGTTCTGCTCCCGGGCATGTGCAGGAGAGGGTAGGTAGCTCCCACCCCTCCTTTCCTGGGCCCTGGCAGCCCGATGGGTGCCCAGCCGCCGCGCAGGGGCTGATGTTCCTGGTACCGTCCTAAGGTAACCAACCCCCTGGCCTGGCTCCTCATCTGAGTCCCTCTCACTTGGTGGTCCAGAATGCTCCCTGTGGAGCGAGCTGTTACTATTTTAATGTATAATATGCATAATAAGAAAAAAATCTTTCAAAACCACAAGGAATGAATCTTTTAATAGTAGCCCTTTACGTAGTTGCCAGTGGATATTGGCACATAGGCAAAGGGCTGGCATCAGCAAGGGTGTGGAGCCCACTCAATTTTTCCTATCTTTTTTTTTTAATCCTCACCTGAGGATATGTTTTTATTGACTCAGTCTAGAGAAAGAGGAAGGGAGAGGAAGAGAGAGAGAAACATCAGTGTGAGAGAGAAACCTCAGTCGCCCCAACTGGGGATCAAATCTGAAACCCAGGTGTGTGTGTCTGCATCTGAGCCGCTCAACGTGGCTGAAGAAAAACACAACATGTAGTGACTGATTCGCTCTGCATTGGCCACCACACATCTGGGGCCCCTCAGCAGGCCGGGCTCTCACCGCTGCACCTCCCTATCCGGCTCTTTCCTGCGCTCACTTGCAGATTCTGCTGTGGGAGGGAAGAGCAGACAGTGCCGGGGTTTGGTTAGTGGTTAACCAATCTCTTCCTTGGCAGGACTTGCCTTTTCTGATTGCCTGGGGTGACATTCAGACCCACAGTTTTGTGAGGGAGGCGTCTGAGGCTTATAGGTAATAGATTGTTATCTAATTAAGTGAAAGGTCCTGAGAAAAGTAGGGGAAAGGGTGTGGAGTCTGATGGAATTTCTCAGAAGAACAACACTGAGCACTTGACCGGGTGTTTTGCTGTCTCTCCATTGTCACCATTCCAGGTGTGGCCTTGCGTCTACGATGTCATGCAGGGAACAAAGCTAGCAGCCTCCCGGAGGGAGGGTTCAGTGTTTGCACGGGGAAGACGCAGTGTGGCAACGGTCGCCTGTGATTCTCAAGGAGCAAACCCTGGCACCACCTGTCACCCCTCCCCTGGCATTCATTGTCAGCTTTCACCTTCGCACACACTGAAACAGTTGGAAAAACATTCTGTGCTCGCAGTCTTCTTATGTCAATAACAAATAATAAGCCACAAAGCAAACAATTTACATAAGCAACCGCCTCTGCTTTGTTGGAGGTCTCAGAATTTTGTTGATAATGGGCATCCTTAGAATTTGCATAGCATTTTTATCATGTCAAACCCTTTTTTTTTTTTTACTTGGCACTAGGGCTGTTTGAATGCTTCTTCCCAAATCAACCCAGAAAGCACCAGAAAAAAAAAAAAAGTAAAGCATGAATTGGAAGCATTTTTTGTTTTAAAAGCTGTGAGAAATCCCTGAGGAGTCTGAAGGATACCCTAGACAGGGATGGGACAGAGGCAGGGATGAGGCTGGAAGCGGGGTGGAGCCTGGGGTGGAGGATGGCTGGAGGGGGCAGAGGGAGGAGGGACATTGTAAAAGCCCTACCCTGGTGCCCAGTGCATGCACAGACTTGCAGATTGACCAATCACACTCTGACGATCCCTGTAACAAACCTCCATTCTCAACCCCCCAGATGGATGGCCCAGCAATATTCTCCCGGTGCCATGGTTTCCTAGCGGTTTAAATGTGAAGCCGTGGTCAGGGGTGTCTCCTGGTGACGTGGCAGCAAACACGGATGGTCCACAGGGGGTTAGGCAATGTCTGGGGCTCTCCCTGAGGGCCCTCCCCTGAAATACACACCTACCAGGGCCCGGCCTTCAGCGCTTACCCAACACACAGCACCAGAGAGTGGCCATTGCCCAGAGAACAAGATGGCAGGCGCCAAAATCACAATACTCTGAAGACTGTAAAGGAAGACAGCACACTGAAGGACACATACCATAGGAAACAGAATTTCTGGAAACAGACAGACCCAGAATTTAAAATAACCATGCTGTGTGTCTAAGAAAGGAAAGGAAGAATTCGTACTGGAAGGCACTACTAAGAAACGAGGAGAGGAAAAATGATTTTCCCTTTACCTTCTAGGTCCTCGGCTGAGTCCTCCTTATAATAAAAGACAGATGAACAAGAGAAACGCAAACCAGTTTAATAACATGCATACCTCCTGCATCTTACAAAACACAGCTGCAACCAGGAACGGTTGTCAAGGTGGGGTGAGGGAGGGAGCTGGAGTGGAAGACTATATAATGATAGAAATGTAAATTTTTTTAAAAAATATGTTTTATTGATTTTCTAGAGAGAGGAAGGGAGAGGGATAGAGAGCTAGAAACACCAATGAGAGAGAGAGAAACATCAATCAGCCTCCTCCTGCACGCCCCCCACTGGGGATGTGCCCGCAACCAAGGCACATGCCCTTGACCGGAATCGAACCCGGGACCCTTGAGTCCACAGGCCGACACTCTATCCACTGAGCCAAACCGGTTCTGGCAGAAATGTAAATTTTATATCCATAGCTACACAACTTGTAGTACAGTGGCATTAACATAGACTTTGGAGTCAGCCATAGCCTACCTGGATGCACTGAACTAATCGTTTGGAATTTCTTAGAATCCATTTCTTCACTTAGAGTATCATTGGATTATGGTGGTGGTGAAGTGGGATAGTGCATGTCAGGCACTGAGCACGGTGCCTTGAACATGGTAAGTGTTCAATGAATGAACGCTGTGCACTGGGGAGGGCGTGAGGAAATGAACCGGCATCTACAGGCTGAAGAGGACCTGATTTCCTCACGCTTCCTCCCACTGCCCACAAGCCATGTCCTCTACACAGGACCCCTGCCTCGCATTTGGTGCGCACTAGCTGGGCCTGGGAAATCAAGGGAGGGTCTGCTGTGTGAATGCTGCCAGCCTTTCATGAGATAAGAAAAATAATCATTGGGCTGTTAAGGAAGGAACTTGGGTCCGGCTGGCGTGGCTCGGTGGTTGAGCGTTGATCTATGAACCAGGAGGTCATGGTTCGATTCCTGGTCAGGGCACATGCCTGGATTGTGGACTCAATCCCCAGTTTGGGGTGTACAGGAGGCAGCTGATTAATGATTCTCTCTCATCATTGATGTTTCTCTCTCTCTCCCCCTTCTTCTCTGAAATATATAAACTTTTTTTTAAAGGAAGGAACTTGGCAGCTTGCAATTTCGCTAGCTTCAAGATTAGGTCATCACACTACCATCATCATGCCTGCAGGTGAAGTGCAATAGTCTGGCTTGTGGCTCAGAGCAGAGGCAGAATAAATGTCCTCTTGTTGTGTTTGGTTACAGGCAGGAGGATCTAGACTAGAGGAAAAGTCAGGTAATAATCCTACAGAGTAAACAGGGTCAGAAAAATGAACCGGAGATCTTCGGTGCACAGGATGGCGCTCAACCAACTGAGCCCCGCCAGCCAGGGCTCTGAGCTTGTTTTTAATTATAAAAGGAAGCTAGACTTTGCCGAATGCTTAAAACAAAGCCAACTGAGATAACCATGTGAGCGTTTTCCTTCATGCTATTAATATGACATAGTACACGGATTGGTGGATTTTCTTGTGTTGAATCCTGCATTCCTGGGATAACCACATTTGGTTTTAATTAGCAGTGCTCTCATGACTAGTGAGGTTGAATATCTACTCATGTGCTTATTGGCTATTCATGTGTATTTTTTGGTGAAGTGTCTGTCCACTTCTTTTGCCCATTTAAAAAATAATCAAGTTGCCTTCTGAGTGAATTGCAAGTCCTTTCTCAGATCTGTGCTGTACAAATATTTTTCTCCCATTTCATGACACGTCTTTTAGCTTTTCAACAGTATATTTTAAGAGCAAACGCTTTTAATGTTGACGATAATTTATGATTTTTTTTCTTCTGTGGTTTTGGCTTTTTGTGTCCTAAGACATCTAACCCAAGATCACAAAGATTTTCATCTGTGTGATTTCTGGCTTAATCTTTATGCCCTCAGCTTACTCTCCTTTGCCTTCATCCATGCAGTGACTATGATGCCTTCACATGGAGTAAGTCTGATGGAAACGTGTGCTAGATTTTTGAATTAGAGCTTGGCACGCACCTCCCTCACCATCCTGTCGGTATTGCCTCCCGTGGGCTCCCGCACGGGCCAGCAGACACATGCACAGAGTTCCCTGGAGCCCAGGTTTCTCCTGTGCTGCTGTCCTCCTACCCCTCAGTGGAGGGTGTCAGCTTGTGTCACGGTCGTAAGCAGCTATTATGGCAGCTCGTGTGACTCTCAGAGAGGACAGCTGCATTTGTTAAGCACGTATGTCAGGCCCCATTCCAAACTCTACCTGTTTCCACCAATTTAGCCCTTAGATTCCCGAGAAAAAAGACAGGGTCTCAGAGATGTCAGGCTCCACCTCCTACAGCCAGTTGGAGGTAGTCAGAGAGGCCTAATTCCAAAGCCTTTTGCTCTTTCCAGTATAACAAACTGCCTTAGGCGGTGGCTGGAGTTTTATGCCCGTGAGCACACCTTGGGGAAACAGTATCTACCTGGTTGCTTTCTTTTTGGCATCAGGTGCCTCTCCAGTCTCGGTTCAGACACTTGAGTCTAAAGTCCTGCTGTGGGGCCTCAGGACAGAGCTCCCCAAAGGATGGCCCCTGGCCCCCAGGCGGAGAACACCTCACCTGCTCTCAGCCAGCAGGGCCACAGGAGGGCCGTGAGCAGGTGCACTGCCCCAAGTACACAGCTAAGGGGGCAGCCCGCTCTGGTCCTGCGGCCCATGGGCTGTGCCTTCCCAGAGGGGCATGCCTCCTACACAGGAACCATATCTCTGCAGCAGAGGCCTTTGTGGGAAGCAGACTACACCCCTGGGCTCCAGGGAGCTACCTGCGATACACCTGAGCGAAGTTAACCATCCCATTCCCTCCTTCTGGCCATAGTGATTGGTTAAGAGGGAGCATGTGACTCGAGATTCTTGGCCAAAGAGGCTGTAATTTGGAGGCTTTTGTTTGAGGGCTGTGGCTCTCTTTCCTGACAAGGTGAGGGTCGGAGCTGCTGTAGCCAACCATGCAACTAGATGGGGTGGAATAATAAAAGTTTATTCTCAGCAAAACAAGGTCAAAGGGTACGGAGAGAAAGCCCCATCCTGGGGGCTTTGTGGAGCCCTTGGTCAAGCGATGCCTGAAGCCCAGATCTGCCTGTGGACGGTGGAGTGACATAACCAATACTTTTTCTTTTTTGCTTGAGACAGTCCGGCTGTCAGTTGTGACCCAAAGCTCACTAGCGGTTCCTCCCGTCTTCAAACCTGTCTCCCTGGTGGCCAGACACCCAGCTCTTTCATCAGGAGGGATGTGCACCCCTAGTCTGCACGAGACACGTGGAGGTGGGGAGGAGGAAAGACGAGTGTAATGGACAGCGATTGTGGGGTGAGCATTTAGAGCTAGAAGCCGTTGTTGTATCGATGTTGAGGGCTCTGCCTCTAACCCGATAAAAGCAGTGCAATAAGAACCTCACCAGCTTGGTTACCACGTTTACTTCCTGAGGCAATGATTGGACATAGACACCGTGGCAGGGCAAGAAGGGGGGAGGGGTTTGGGCCGGGGTGAGGGACCCCGATTCCTGCTCTACGGCCGGTACTTGCAGAGGAAGTGCTGGCGCTTGTCGCATTCCTTGTTGTTCCAAGTTAGAAAGTCTGTAAGAGAATGAACAGCCATGTCAATTCGTGCGGCTCCGTGCTGAGCTGAGCAGCATTTTCTGGCTGCTTTGCTTGGAACCAGAGTTAAGGGGGAGGGGAGGGCGAAGCCTTAGAACTCACTGTGGGCGTTCATCTCAGCACAGTGCTTGTTTCCAGCCATGGACCTGCCGGACCAGGTTTTGAATAAATACGAGGTCCCGTCGATCCACCGCCACTGCTGCCTCTGCGGGTGACAGGAGACAGAGGGCATGCAGAGGTCACCCCACCTCTCACAGCCCAGGTGCAGCCCTCGGGCCCCGCTAAAATGCAGTTGTTGTTTCTTGTTTTTAGTTTTAAATATATTTGTATTGATTTCAGAGAGGAAGGGAGAAGGAGAGAGAGGTATAAAACATCAATGATGAGAGAGAATCATTCATCGGCTGCCTCCTGCACGTCCCCCACTGGGGATCGAGCCTGCAACCCAGGCATGTGCCCTTGACCAGAATCAAACCAGTGACCTCCTGGTTCATAGGTCAACACTCAACCACTGAGCCACCTGGCTGGGTGAAAAATGCAGTTTTTATTTTAAAACGTGGGAAAGCACAGGAATGTGTGAAAAAGGAAACATTGAAAGTCTTTCTGTAAACATTACTCATCTCTTAGTAATTCATTTCTGGTGTAAACATTTTTATCTATCACAATATGCCTGTGAACTAAAAAACAGGGTGATCTTTAAAATATATACCCAACTCTGTATCTTGCTTCCGAAACATTTTTTAATGGTAAGTCTGTACCATAATTTACCTGAATAATTCCCCTAATGATTGAAGTTTATATTGTTTTCAATTTACAATTATTACAAATAATACTGCTATAACTTTGTTCATAAAGCTGTCTCTATACTTAAAATTATTTTCTTGGAATAGAATCCCAGAAATAGAATGAATGGCCAAAGGGCATGAATCGTTTGAGGGGATTGATATTCATGGCCAACTCCTGTCCAAAATGATTCATTTGGAGGAATTTACATCCCCATCCAGTGGGCAATTAGGCATATCCTTTAAAATATTGAAAAAAATATTATTGATTAAGACAAAACAAAAGTTTGATAGAACAATAAGCCAAGTTATGTCCCTTTATTATGCATTTTTTTGATAACTAGAGACATCACATACTTTCTAGAACGTTCATTCGCCACTTCCTTTCTTTAGTCACAAATGTATAAAAATGAATGACAAAACCTACCTGGTGGAAATAGATGTAAATATTTTACCTCTGGATGAGAGCTCTGGTTGGTAGCAGTGTGAATACATAAAAATGGAAAATGGATTGTAAAGAATATGTGTAACGTTGGTGGGAAAGTTTTATCAAGGAACTGTCTGGGTGTTCGCTCCCGTGTTCCTTACGTTTGTCTGGGTTGACTATAGACGCCCCACGAAGAACCTGCTCACGGCAGATCCCACAGAGACCTCCACCCGAAGACCTCACAGGCCGCTCCTTACAATGAGGTGTTGACGGAGAGGAAAATGAGGGTCTAGTGCAAAAGGTTAAGGAATCATCAAAAACATAAGAGCATCGGCTCTAGACAGTAGCTCAGTTGGCTAGAGCACTGTTCTGGTACGCCAAGGGGGTCAGTACCATCTCCGGTCAGGGAATGTGCAAGACACAACCAATGAATGCACAGATAAGTGGAACAACAAATCTCTCTCTCCTCAATAAAATTTAAAAAACGTAATGGCATCTAGGAGAAAGCTTAGCTAAAAGTTTCCAACTTTAAGCCAAGATCCAATGGAGATTTAATTAAGCGGGGTGCCATACCAGGTGTGTGTATGTGTGTGTGTGTGTGTTTGCACATTTTTTTTTTTTGAAAAGCTGGTAATTTTGCGTTCTAAGATTGGGGAGGACTTTACTTGGAACTGGACCCTGACCTGGAGGCTTTGGCCCCTCTCAGTTGGAGGCACGTGTAAGCTCTACTCTGTGTGCCCCCTGCCAGGGGGCCTGGCGGTCAGTTCCAGAGAGGGGCTAGCTCTCTGGCTTTCACACGGGGCCTCTGTGGGCCACGTCCGAGCTTACCTTCTGCGGGTCGTGCAGGCCAATCCACACGGGCAGGTTCCTTTGGTAGCCACCTATGTACCCAGAGATGGCTTTGGCTTCCTGGAGGTTCTGTATAGACGCCAGGTGGGCTCCGTTCCCAAAGGACTGACACTCGAGCTGTGGGCAAGGAGAAGTCGCGGTGATGCCTCGAGGTTTAAAAGCACGGCCCTCGCCTGTGCCATGCAGTGGGGACTCTCACAACCCCACCGCCTCTGGAAGTCGTCATCTAAACCCCACAGAAGGCGTCCTGGCCTTCCTGTCACCGAGGGAGGGAACAAGTGCGGGTCTCAGAGGACGAGGCAGCTCCAGGCAGGGGCCCGGGCTGTAGGGTCCGTGGAAGTGCCTGGGGTCCTGGTCTTGCCTCTCATTAGTGCATGTGACCTGGACAAGTCACTGCACCTCTCTGAGCTCACTTAGTTTCATTATCTGGAAACAGAGAAAATGATTACCGCGACCCAGGGAGTTGTCAGGAGGACACGTTTGTCATAATTATGTTTTATAATACTACCTCCCAAACAAATCTAAGAAACCACTGATGATAAAATGTGCTGTTCTCCAACCTGAAACTTACTGTCCAATGAAACAAAGCAAACACTTTATACGCATTTTATCGATAGACGAGATATACACTTTATTTTACGCTTCTGGGGGTTTGTGTTACGGGATCTGCCTACGGGATAGAACTTTAATGTAATAAAAACATGGATTGGCTGTGGTTGCTACTCCAGTGCTTGCCTTTAGGCTCTTGCTTGGGATGAGGTGTGGTCCCTGTGTAATGATAACTCAGTCCTCACACTCGCCACCCACTCTACAGCTCCTAACTGCTTTTTTACTGGGAGTTGCACTTGACTTTCAAATGTGTGAGGCATGGAGGCCAGATTACCAGTCCAACATGTAGTGGGTGCACCAGGCACAGAACTTCCTGGGGCAGAGAGGAAACGGGCTGGGAGTGTTTAAGCGATATTTTCCCTCCGAGCTCACACAGCTGGTGGTGGCGAAGCTGGAACAGGACTCAGACCTCCCTCCGCCTCTGCAGCCGAGATGGGCTCTCCCTGTCATTCTCCGCGTCTGTCCCCTGGATGGCTTCCAGAAGCCTCGGGCACTAAGATTGGCCATCAGCACTGGCAGGGAGCCAAGAACAGCAGGGACCACGGCGTCCAGAGCCTCCTCTGGCCTCTGGTGCTAACTGCCAAGGCTCGGTCTCGATCCTGTGGACTCGTTTTTTTGCCTTGAAAACCTGAACTGAGTATCTACCATGTGCCACCGGCTTTTGGCAACTTGCTTTAATAAGTCCCCCTGACAGCCCCCGGGGGTCAACGCGTTACCTCCATTTTATAGCAAGAAAACTGGTAAAGTGAGGTGATGTGAATGAACTGATGTTAAACAAGGGGTTTGAACTGAGCTGATGTATTTGTCAGACCGTGAGGACCACTAAGCTCTCCATCCTCTGCCTCACGGTCTGTCAGGGTCTGAGGCCTGAGCTCCAGGCCTGGCCACACCCCGGCTCTTCCTGGCAGCTCTCCTACTGCAATGCAATTGCTCTTTCTGTAACTTCTCAGCTTCTCTTCCTCCTCTGACTCACACAGTTCTGTCTCTCTTACTGACAGTGAACTCTCGGAGGGCAGGGGCTGTGTCCTGTTCATTCTCACATCTTCGCAGCCCACTGAGGTTCTGGGCAGAGAGCGCCCGCTCCATCAATGCTTGAAACATGGGCTGAGTTGAGCACACAGCCCTCTTCTCTCCATGTCACCAGCCAGGTGACTTCTCGGGATGCCCAGCAAGGACCCTTGATTCGGAGTCAAAGGAGGTCTGGAGCCCAGGGTGGCCCCCGGCTTTGGACAAGCATGTCTTACCTCAGCGTCGGACCAATTCCTCAGCTTCCGGAAGTATCCGTAGCAATAGGACTTGTGGTAAAACCACCCGGTAGCACAGCTGGGCCTCATGAGGATGTCTGCACGCAAGCACAAGGCACTGACAAGTTCTGAGGGCAAAAGCCATCCATTTCCCCTCGATCCCGTTACAGACCTGGTGTCCCTGGAATGGAAGGGAGGCTCGGACCCTCCAAGGCTGCGAATACTCTAGACCAGCGGTTCTCAACCTGTGGGTCGCAACCCCTTTGGCGGTCGAACGACCCTTTCACAGGGGTCGCCTAAGACCATCCTGCATATCAGATATTTACATTACGATTCATAACAGTAGCAACATTACAGTTATGAAGTAGCAACGAAAATAATTTTATGGTTGGGTCACAACATGAGGAGCTGTATTTAAAGGGCCAGAAGGTTGAGAACCACTGCTCTAGACTGTGAATCCTCCCAGCCTTTCCCCAAGGGGACGACGGCCTCTTACCGGGATGGCTGTGCACTGGGGAAAAGGACAAATCGGATCCTTGGAGGATTACTGGACGCTGACTCTGAACCGACACTAATTCCAGGAGAACCAAAGTGTCGCTGTGCTCCACCAGCCAGCGGAGGGGCGATGGAGTCAGGTGACCAGTGGAGTTTGGCTCAGGTCCCTCTCACCCTGGGCCCCGTGGGTCCCCACCCCATCTGATGGCTAATTCCCATCAACAAATGCATCGGGTGGAACCCCCACATTGGTACTGAGATCCAATAGCTATATGTTGAGGCACCCCAGGAGAGAGCGAGGGCTCGCATTGGTAGCTTCAGGCATGACAAGGAGGGAGTGGCTTTTTGTCCAGGAAGACATAGGACAGGCTAGTGGCAGCTGGGCTGAAAACTGAGATGAGCTGGGCTGTGAGACAGTAGCCCGGAGAGAGGCCACGTTAGGCAAAGGGGGTGGGTGAGCAGAGGAGTGGAGGCAGGAATGGGCAAGGAAGGGTAGGGTGTCCATCAAGCAGGCGTGGGAGAAAGGGGAGAGAGGAGGATTGGGCCCAGGAGCCAAGGAAGCGTGGCCCAGTGCGGCAAACTCTCCCTGTTGGGCGATTGGTCAATGGGCTGCGTCCCTGAACCGTTCAGATTGCCTTCTTCAATCACCAGACCTTCCGAGAGGGAGATGTCCATCCCCACTGTACAGATAAAACCTCAAAGAGGTGAAGTGGCCTGTTGACGTCACTCAGATGGAGATGAGGTGGGACCTGGGCTAGGGCGAGTGTTCCTAGCAGCCCCGGCCCCCAGCCCCACCTCTCCTGGTGCCAGAGCTCCTGGTCACCACGTGCGTGGCGAGAGCCTTCAGCCGCTGGCGTGTCGCCTGGATGCAACAGCCTGTTTACTCCACCGCTGCGAGCTGTGGCCTCGGGAGCTCTCTGTGACCTCTCTTAGCTTTAGCGTAGTGTTTGCACAATGACTGACAATATGTACCTTTCTCATTAGATTGTTGGGAGGATTCAAGGAGATGCTGCATGGACAGCGATTAGCATAGAGCTGGTATGTAGTAATTATTCAGTAAATAGTAGCTACTTAAGTAATTGCAGCTATTAAAATCAATCATGTTATCATCATAACCAGTGTCATCCTTTTGAAAATGGTCACTGGATGGAAGTCTTTCATTGTCCACCGGTCATGCTTCTTTTTTGTCTCCCTACTTGTTGAGTGAATTGTTTCAGGTGAAAGGCAGCTGAGGGCCGGGACAAAGAAATCACTGCTGAGGCCACAGGGTGATGCTCTTGACCAGGGGTCCTCAAACTACGGCCCGCGGCAAATACAAATATTGTATTTGTTCCCGTTTTGTTTTTTTACTTCAAAATAAGATATGTGCAGTGTGCATAGGAATTTGTTCATAGTTTTTTTTTAAACTATAGTCCGGCCCTCCAACGGTCTGAGGGACAGTGAACTGGCCCCCTGTTTAAAAAGTTTGAGGACCCCTGCTCTTGACCATCAAGTCTCCCTGAGAGAGAAAATGCCCTTCTCATTCCCACACTCCCCTTAAATGCAAGCTTAGACTCCTTCCACAAGCCATAATGCAAAGAATAACAGGATGTGTTGTGAGAACCCCCTTCCCCTAAGACAGTAGAATCAGGAGAAAGTTTTTGTACGGCTGGGAGGGAGAGCTGTAAAAAAGGAATGGATGGGCCGGGGGTGAGTGTTCTGCCTTTACCTTCTCTAAGGAAGGAACCAGAGAGGTTCAGTGAACCCTCGAGTGGGGGCTTGTTTCTCACGTTCCAGCATAGAGTGTGGGCAAATTTCAAGCTGCCTCAGGGAAGCCAGAGCCAGAGCAACAGGAACTACTGGTTAGTTGGTTAGAAATGGCATGGGAGGCGGCTCTGCAGCAGGGACCTCTGAGTCTTACACATCCTGGCACAGTTCAGCGGTGTCTGAGTGCCCCGGGTCCTGAGCAGCCATGGGTGGTTGGGACAGCTGGTGGCTGGACCACAGACATCAGCCATGGCCACCAACATGATGCCAAAGAGCCTTGCTTCTCTCTGTGTTTCCTTCCAATCCCCGCTCCAGTCAAAGTTGTCCCCTCTGGGTGAAGAGCCGGGTTGTATACAAGAGGCCCTTTTCTCAACAGAAGTGGGTGGGGGGCATGGTTTCCTCACTTACCCCCCCCCCCACATACAATGCCCAGCAGGGCCATAGGGAATGGCGGGAGCACCCAGGACTGAGCCAGAGCACCCCCTAACCTTACTGAGAGACCTCAGGCATGTCTCTACCCCTCTTGGGACCGCATTTTCCTCATCAATAGAACAATGGAGCCTACATTGCAGTTCCTTTCATTTCAGATATTTGTTGAGACTTATCTTTAGCTCACTCTTCCCGTTTTCTGCACTGGTGGATTCTAGGGTACTACCCTCCGCTTTGTTGACATGTTACTTTATACTTGATGCTCGGTTGTTACCCGTGTAGGATCCATCTTTCCAACCCAAACTCCCCATCTGGTCAAGTAGGAAAGCAAGGCATAAACGTTGGCAGTTCTGAGTATAGCCCTCATTTACTGATAGCGAGGTATCAGGTGTTTTAAACACATATCTCTACCCTTCACAAACTTGCAAAATAATTGTTATAATCTACATGTCGTTGATGAGTTGACTATGGCTCACAATCGTACAAGGTTGGAATTCTTGATTCTAAATTCCTGGCATTTATTTTTATTTACCACATCACCTTGTCTTTCGTTTTTGCCTTTAGCATCTATTTCCTGAAGTGCCTAAATATTTTGGGGGCAAATGGATCTGGCTGTGCCGTGTGAGTGCCACGAACCCTGGCCGTGGGCTCTGTTCCAGCCGAGGGCCCGATACTCACCGCCCAGGGCGCCGGTGCCAGCCACCAGCAGGAGCAGCCACACGCTCTTGGAGGCCATCCTCCTCTTCCCTGGGGGCAGACAAGCTTCGGAACCGTTTACCGAAAGGATCTCAGAGCCCTGGCCAGTGTTCCCTGGAAGCTCCTGGGTTCACCTAGATCTGCAATTTGAACACATGTGCGCTGGTGAGACGAAGCCAGGAACTCAGGTGCCAAATCACATATGGAGAACAAAAATATTTTTCTGGCTAAACCAAGGTTATACACCAAAGACCATCTTCAACTAAATGTTTAGGAGGGTGGGAACATTGAACGTATGAAGTGTTGTTCACATCTGCAAGGTCTCTGGGCCAGTGCCAGGGACCTCACTGTACTGGGCTGAACGGTTTAAAAGTCCATGCGGAGGCATTAGGTATTTTGTGGAGAGCCTGCCCCTGCTATTCTCAGGGGCACCGCCAGAGGGTGTCGCAGGCAAGATTTCTCACAGACCAGGAAGTAATGGGCTTGCTGTAGACCAGTCAATCAAATCAAAGCAGTGAATTGCTTGGTGCTAAATTTCAAAGCGAATATATGCTCTTAACACCCACATTTTACAGTTGAGGGAACCGGAGGCTGATGCGTCTAAAGTCATTTGCTCATTGTCACACAGCTACAACCAGATTTTCTGACTCGAGCGCAACCTTTTTACACTTAGGCGGTGCCCCTTTTTAAAATAAAATAAAAGTTTGTTATCTTGTCCCACCATCAAACAGTATATGCTCAGTGAAAAACTAGAAAGTGAGAAGTAAATCCCATCTCCCAGAGATAAACAATTTAGGGACTAGCTTATAGACCTCTTTCCATATACATCTCTCTGTGTGAGAGATTTTACATAAATTTTACAAAACATGGTTTTGTTTCTTAGAAACAAATTTATGGTAATAAATCTTTTCCACTCATGTAATTTTTATGCAGCTTCGATTCTTTCTTTGGTATAAATTCACATACACAGGGTTCTAGCTGCACGGAACGTGGGCATTGCTGCATTGATACCCTTGGCTCAGATGCCCTCCATTTGGGCTGCATTGTACATTCCACTAACTGCACCCTCAATGAATGCCCAATTTGTCTATTGCGTTCTTGCTAATGTTGGTATATTAGAGAAACACCTCATTGTTTTTGTTAGCATTTAAAATATGCTAATGAAGTGGAACATCTCTTCATATAGGGATTAGCTTTTAAAGTTTCTTTTTTAAAGGTTTGGTTTATAGCTTTTCTATTTGATTGTTTATCTTTTTTTTTCTCGGGAATTTGTGAAGCCTTTTTTTGAATAGTTATTGCCTTTTGATATGCTAATGAAGTGGAACATCTCTTCATATAGGGATGAGCTTATAAGTTTCTTTTGTAAAGGTTTGGTTTATAGCTTTGCTATTTGATTGTTTATCTTTTTTTCTCGGGAATTTGTGAAACCTTTTTTTGAATAGTTATTGCCTTTTATATATTACTCAGAATATTTCCCATTTTGTATAGTCTCTTGTTTATCTTGTTTGCCGTACTGAAAATTTCAAAAATCGTCATATCTCTCGTCTCCTTTCTATCTTTGGAATTGATATCAGAAAAACTGGCCATCACCATCCACATACATACCCATGTTCTCCTCTATTTTCATCCATCTGGCATTTATTTTAGTGTAAGCATGGGAATGGGCCCAAGATTTCCCCCCAAGTAATTATGAAAATGGGCAATTCATTGACTTCTCAGTTAAGCATGCATTAGGATCCAAAAATCAGGACACGTGTTCTAGCTCTCAAATAATACATTGCTTAAGGGGAACAACAGAACATGACTTTGAAATGGAACCTTTCCTGGAAAATCAAAAGATTAGCTCCATATTACACTCCACATGGACACCTGGATACAGTTAATAAAGAGGAAACAAAAGGATGAAGAGTGTGGGGCTGTGATGACCACCCTCCCTCCTTTATTTTTATTTTATTTTTTTAAATATATTTATTATTGATTCCAGAGAGGAAGGGAGAGGGAAAGAGATAGAAACATCAATGATGAGAGAGAATCACTGATTGGCTGCCTCCTGCATGCACCCCCCCCCCCACCCCCTGGGGATCGAGTCTGCAACCTGGGCATGTGCCCTTGACTGGACTCGAACCTGGGACCCTTCAGTTCGCAGGCCAACACTCTATCCACTGAGCCAAACCAGCTAGGGCCACCCCCCTCCTGTAAATCACTGTATTAGCCCTGCACTCTTTTGACAAACTTCCTTCCCAAGTGATGGAGGTATTCTCATGTCCCGAAATCCCCCTGAAACACAAATAGCAAGAACTCCTCTGTTAAGCCAACTGTCTGGGGGGAGGGACACACAGCATCTTTCTGAATAATCTACAAATGAATGTTAACAAACCGACATTCATGGAATTCTTACATCTCATCTAATTCAACTCTCATAACTAGGCTGTACTGCAGGTATCATTAGCTTATTTTGCATACGAGGACACTGACATTCATTAGGATTAACTTTCTTGCCTAGCCGGTGTGGCTCAGTGGTTGAGTGTCAACCTAGGAACCAAGAGGTCACCGATTCCATTCCTGGTCAGGGCACATGCCTGGGTTTCAAGCTTGATCCCTAGAGGGGGGCATGCAGGAAGGAGGCGTCAACCTAGGAACCAAGAGGTCACCGATTCCATTCCCGGTCAGGGCACATGCCTGGGTTTCGAGCTTGATCCCTAGAGGGGGGCATGCAGGAAGGAGGGAAACGATCGATGATGTTTCTCTCTAATCAATATTTCTATCTCTCTATCCCTCTCCTTTCCTCTCTCTAAAAATCAATAAAAACACATTTTTAAAAAAGTAACTTTCCTGCCCTGACTGGGTGGCTCAGTTGGTTGCAGCATCATCCAAACAGTTCTGGGTTCAATTCCTGGTTGAGGCACCTACCTAGGTTGTGGGTCCAATTCCTGGTTGGGCCAGGTATGGGAGGCAACTGATCAATGTTTCTCTCACATCGATGTTTCTCTCTCCCCACGCCTCTAAAAAATCAATAAACATATCCTTGGGTGAAGATTAAAAAAACAAAAGATTAACTTTCTTAAAGTTCCACAGCTGCTAGATTGCAGAGCCATGATTTAACCCTGCACTATTTGAGGCCAAAGCCAATGCTCTTACTAATGGGGGAAGAAAGAAAATAAGTCATTCATATATCAAACAAAACAGCAAGAAGCATGCCCAACACCATTAGAGCTGTAACTTATCGTTTCTGCCCAGTGAATAGCTGGCGGAGAGCAGGAGGGTTACCTGGTTGGCATGCAAGGCTCTGAGGACCGCCTTCTTCAGCTTTCTGAGAGACCCCGGGCAGTTTCTGCAGCTCTTATATCTTCTTCCCTCAGGAATTATATGACTGTTGTTTTAATCATAGAGCAATAACATTGTTTACAAATAATAACCCATCCATGAAAGTCTTATCTGCAGCCGGAGCGCACGGTCTGAGGGATGGCTTGACAAAGGCTGTAAGCTGTGTTTTCAGCAAACAGAAGGGAAACCTCTCCCTGTTTGCACACAGAATCTGTTCTTTACAGCCCACGTTCTCTCAACTGGCAAAATCCTGTCATCGGTGATAGCCCATCTTCCTCTCCTGTACTTACTTTTTCTTTGGTCTCTCTTTTCATCCCTTTGCTGTATTTCCCCTTCTTTTCTGTAAAGATGCCCCACTTCAACTCTGGGGACTCGTGATGTTTGTAGCCTCACAGAAAGGATTTGCCATCGGGGCAGGATATAGGCTATGTCCCCACGTGGTGAGCTTGAGGAGGACGTGCAGGCTTTCTCTCTGAAGCGCCAACCCCGCCCCTCTGCCATTCTGACGATGCTCTGAAGAAATATCACCAGGGTTGCTTCCCGTGGGTCCTGGTTCAGGTCCTCATTCGGTTGCCCACTCACCGTGTACCACTGGGCATGCTCCCCAACCTCTCTGAAGGCTCAGTTTCCTCACTAACTGTGTGTGGTTGGTATTACCGGATGAGTTATATTTTTTACACTTCCTGTTAAACACAAGCCCCTTCCCCTTTGGGCAGCTGAATGGGCATTGCCATTGCTTCATTGCACAGTAGAGAACAGTGACATGAACTCCCAGGCTTTTCAGTTCAAAGCACCGGTCCAGGTGTAAGAGAGGAAAGCTTTGACAAAACATGTGATTAGGTAAATCTTCCCCTGTCCTCCCCCTCGCTCTGCTAGCTCCACGCCATTAGATAAAGATTTTTAGGCTTGAGATGGAGAGGAAAGAGGAGATTAGACAGAAGTAGATGCTCCTAAGACTTTAAGAGTTCTTTCCCTGACTCCCCACTAGTTAGCGCCAGAGGTGGGCCTTGATTGAACCCACATAAAAGTGTGGGATGCAAGACCAAGGTCACTGGAGAGACATCTGAATTGAAAAGGCCCACTGACTACTGAGTAGAATTATTAAAGTATCTTCTACATGTAGACACACCATACATGAAATTTAGAAAAAGAGAATCCTAAAACCACAAACCAGCAAAAAGAATCGGAATGGCACTGCATAGGGGAAATAAAAATGGAACTCAGAAAACCTTAAATTATCTTTCTTTGGGGGGAGAGGGATGTTTGTTGGGAGTTTCTTGATTACTGATTTGATTTTGTTCGTAGTATTTTCCTATAAGCCTTTATTATTTCTGTGGTGTGCATCTAGTTTAACACATCTTTGAAATAAGCTAACTACCCTCAAAAGAGCACATAACCTTTAAAAAATAGATGGTTTTATTGATTTCAGAGGGAGGAAGGAAGAGGGAGAGATAGACACATAATGATGAGAGAAAATCATTGATCGGCTGCCTCCTGCATGTCCCCACTGGGGATCAAGCCACAACTCGGGCATGTGCCCTGACCAGGAATCAAACCGTGACCTCCTGGTTCATAGGTCGATGCTCAATCACCGAGCCATGCCGGCTGGGCGTATTGTTATTATTGAGAAAACAGTCACCTTTGGGAGAGAGAAGTGGTTTATTTCCTCCCTTGGCAGAATCATGCTCTACGCCCAGGTGAAGCACCTTACCTTCCTCCACTTGGTGATGCTACTCGGCTCCTGGGAAAGACACCTGCGAGTGCAAACACTTAACTGATGCGTCTCCACAGGCGGCGATACCTGTCTGGGAAGAGGAGGGCGGTTCAAAAGGCGGACAACAGAGTGAATTTTCTGATGGAAAATCAAATATGAGCCCTTGAGATGGTTCCACAAACATTCAGTGAGAGAGAGAGAGAGAGAGAGAGAGAGAGAGAGAGAAGAACCAAGGACCCAGGTGGGGCCACTTGGCCCAGGATAGCAAAGCAAGACTCAGCTGTAGCACCTGCTCCTCTCAGGAGTGGAGACTGAAGCTGGAATGTCCGGATCAGCAACTAGGTCCTGTGCCTATGAGACCCCTGCCACTCCCTTCCTCCCAAGACAGGCGACCTTACCTGGAACAATCCTTTCTTCCCTTTTGCTAATAACTTTCTTGTCCAATTTCCTATAAAAACCTTCCACGTTACACAATTCCTCGTGTCACCGATGGAGTGATTCTTGCCCCCTTTCAGGGTAGAAATCAAGAGAGCAGCCCAACCAACGTGACTCAGTGGTTGAGCGTTGACCTGTGAACCAGGAGGTCACGGTTCGATTCCCGGTCAGGGCACATGCCCGGGTTGTGGGCTCCATTCCCAGTGTGGGGCTTGAGGGAGGCAGCCAATCAATGACTCTCTCTCCTCATTGATGTTTCTCTCTCCCTCTCTCTCTAAAATAAATTAAAAATATATTTTTAAAAAAGAAATGACGAGAGCAGTCCACACAGATTCAAAAGGGAAGAGGCTTACTAAAAACTGGGTGAGAGATAGAGAGAGAGGGAGGCTTTCAGGGTAGAAATCAAGAGAGCAGCCCAACCAACGTGACTCAGTGGTTGAGCGTTGACCTGTGAACCAGGAGGTCACGGTTCGATTCCCGGTCAGGGCACATGCCCGGGTTGTGGGCTCCATTCCCAGTGTGGGGCGTTCGGGAGGCAACCAATCAATGACTCTCTCCTCATTGATCTTTCTCTCTCCCTCTCTCTCTAAAATAAAAAAATATATATATATTTTTAAAAAAAGAAATGACGAGAGCAGTCCACACAGATTCAAAAGGGAAGAGGCTTACTAAAAACTGGGTGAGAGATAGAGAGAGAGGGAGGGAGCTTGCTGCCTGGGGAGCCACACCGACAGAGAAGGGCTCCGGGCTGCTGCTGGGGTTAGAGCCTGTTTCTTCACGCAGGCGCAGACCAATCCCTGCTCTCAGGTTCCCACGGGGCTGGTGCTCCCTAGCGCTGCACGTGGCTGGTGGCTACCAGTTGATAGGACAGAGCAAGGAGATGCGAGCCGGCATTTTTGTAGAAACAGGTACATGTGAAACAAAAGAGAGTTTGTTCCTATTCTCGAGGGAGCCTAGAGACAGAGGACCATGTTGAAGAAGTGAATGTGGAGAACTCGAAGGAATTGGGGGGCGTTAGGGGAGGGGAGATGTAGCACTTGGATTTCAGTTCAATTTCATTAGCTCGCCAAGCTGACGCCCAGGCTATACTTCACTAAGAGTCTTTGTCGCATCTGCAGGAGGCTTTCTGACTCGGGCTTCCTGACGGAAGCTTGGGCGACTGTCCCTTCGCCTTCCTCTCCAGACGACCGGGAGCTGCATTTGAGTCCAGTCCTGGAGCTTCTCACAGCTCCGTCCTTTGAGGTCAAGGACAAGTCGCCTCCAGCGTCGGTGTGGCAGCGAGTCACTTAGTCCTCCTTTTAACCAATGAGCAGTTCCTACTTTCCTGCTGGTGCCTGTGGGAAGGTTTTCGAAGGCTCAGTTATTTTTTTATATTAGATTGGCATGAAAAAAGCGCCTCAGCCAGGCGGGGGCCTGGGGTGTGCATCACCTAATGGAACGGACAGCGCGAAAAAGATGAGAGAAAAGTGCTTCAGGAGAACGTGGGAAGTGGAGTCTGGTAGAGGGACCCGGGGAAAGTCTAAAGGGACTGCATAATGAAAGGGTGAGCCTTGAACTTTTAGAAACGTCTAAACCCTAAGAAAACAGCATGAACTACTCGTTGTTTAAGCAAACACTATGGAAGAATTCCTCCTTACCCCCCCCCCCCACGGTGCACATTTTTACAGTCTTGGACTTCATCCTTTCGTATTTGACAAGGATATTGATCAGGAGCACTTCTGCAAGCAAGCCCTGTAGCATCTGGTGATACTGGAACCAATCCTATCAGCAGAGAGGAAATGAGTCATTCACTGAGGATGTTCATTAACTTACAGTCAGGGAAGAGCTGGAGTCTATGCCCGCTCACTCGGCCCGGATGCAGGGACGGGTGGCAGAAAGCAAGCTCCCTCCTCCACCTCCCCTTCTCCGCCTCCCCTTCTCCACCTCCCCTTCTCCATCTCTCCTGGACCATCTGTTATCTGCTGTGGGGAGAGCTCTAGCAGCTCGAAAGCATCAGCTGATTCGCTCAAGAGGTGGCAATGGAAGTTATGCCACAGAGAGGTCAAGTGAAAAGTCTGTACGTGACCAGCCTCCTCCCTCCCTGCCTGCCTCCTTCCCTTCCTTCCTTCCCTCACTCTTTCAGTCACTTAATTTTATGTCCACTCTACTATTATCCACTTGTTTCTCTTGTGGGGTGAGGGGAAGGGGGCTTACCATATCACATCTTCAAAATTACTAGGTGAAATGTAGCTCTCCTTGTTGCCAAATTCCTTGTTTCATTTGTCTTGTTTTGCATGTAAAAAAAGATTTTTTTATGATATTATTTTATGAGGTATCATTTACATTGCATAAAATGCACACACTTTAAATATGAAGCTTGAAGGACTTTGACAATTTCATACACCTGTGTAACAACAACCAAGATAAAGATATAGAACATTCTCATCACGCCAGAAATTTTTCTCCTGCCCCTTGCCAGTCAACCCCCCACCAAGACAACACCTATTCTGACTCCGAGCACCATAGATTCATTTTGCCTTTTAAAGAAACTTCACATGAATGAAAGCATGTAACATGTACTCTGTCTGGCTTTTTTACACTTGACGTAAGGTTTTTGTGACGCTTCCACATGTCGCCTGTATTAGTAACTTGTGCTTTGCTCATGCTGAGTAGCATTTGGCTGCGTGAATGTAGTAGCACAGACTGTTATATGGTTGCTCATTCTTGGTTGATGGTCAGGGTGGCTATTTCCAGCTTCTGACTAAAGCTGCAATGGACATTCTTAGTCTCTGGTGGACATTGTTCTCATTCCACGACGAGGAGTGGGATGGCTGGGTCGTGGGATGCGTGATTATTTGAGTTGGTTTGAAAGGGGCAGTTTTCCGGCGCATTGGAACCATTTTACACTCCCAGCAGCAATGAGGGAGAACTCCAGGTGCTCCACACCCTGGCGTCACTTGGTGTGGCCAGTCTTTTACCACTTTCCTGTTCATTCAAAACGTAAGACATGCGTTGCCGGTGCTGCCACTGATCACAGAGAACGGGATTAACAACTCCCCAGAGAAAACGGCCCAGGCCTTAAACAGAAGAGGATTCATACGTGGGAGGATCACTCTTCCTTTCCAGGCCTCATTACTGTCTCTAAAGCAATGGCAGCGGAGCGGATAATTTCTGAGGCATTTCTAACTCAGATAATGGATTTGGAGGGAGGCAGGCGAGCATCGTTGTTGGTGTCTGGCCTTTGGCATCAGAGACCCGGGTTCTCACCAGGTTCTGCCACTTACTAGCTGGGGGGCTGGCAGTAGATACTGAGCCCCCAAAATACTCTATTTTCTTACTCAGCTATGAATTGTACATCTACCATAGGAAAGTTTTGAATATTAAATGAGATCATGAGTGCAAAGAGTTTTGCATTGTGCTTGGTACATAGTAAGAACTTAACACATATCAGATTTTTTAAAAAAAATGGACACTTTTACAATATATTCTGGGGTGGGGAGAAGTGGAGTTCGAATGAACGTGGCCAATCTCAGAGTGGCTGACATGACGGAGAAGGCAGTATCCCTCCTGTAGGATCTCCAAAGACTTGAAGTGCTGCATTGTCACACGCATTTTCAAACACAAAACAAAGTAGAAAGGCTTTACTAAGGTGGCATACTTTTACCTGTACATGCATCACTTAGAGTCCATCATGAGCATTTTACTGTTCTTGCTATACCATATATTGGTACATTGACTAACTCCCAATCATCTACCAACCCATGTTGTTGTTGTTTTTTAAAAATACATTTTTTTTAAAAATTTGATTTCAGAGAGGAAGGGAAAGATATAAACATCAGTGATGAGAAAGAATCATTGATCAGCTGCCTCCTGCACGACCCACACTGGGGATCGAGCCTCCAGCTCGGTCAAGTGCCCCGACTGGAAATCGAACCTCGACCTCCTGATTCACAGGTTGACACTCAACCACTGAGCCACCACGGCAGGGCTTAAGTGCATGTCAAAGTAGATCGGAGACATCAGTACCCTTTCCTCTAAATACTTCGTCATACATATCTTTTACTAAAGTTGAATATTTACTTGCAGATTTAAAAAAATTTTTTGAGGTAAAATTTACATACAACACAATGCACACATGTCTAGCATACGTCTGCAGAGTTTTGACAAGTGCATATTAACATGCCAACCAAACCCCTGGAAAGATATAGAACCTCTCCACCACTCTAGAAAGTTCCTCATGCCCGTTCCCAACCAATTCCTCCCTCCACGGGCAAGTGCTGCTCTGATTTTTTCCATCATAGATTAATCTTAAACCCCAGGACTTCTATCACTGGAATTAAAGGGTATATACTCTTTTGTGTACAACTTTGTTTCTTTTTCATTGTTCTCTTTTTGCTTTCCATAGAACGATTATATCACAGTTGATCCATCCTATTGACAGATACCTGGATGGTCCCAGTTTTTGCTCTAATAATAAAGCTGTTATGAACATTCTCGTATACGTCCTTTTGTGGACATGTTTTAATTTCTCTTGAACACCTAGGGATTACTGACTAATAGAATAGGTGAATAGGTATTTGTTTAATTTTAAGAATCTGCCAGACTTTTACCCAAAGTGGTTAAATCTTTATGCATTCCCACCACTCTGTACGAGAGGGCAGAAAGCTTTTGCTACTTCCAAAGGGGTTTTCCATCTACATGTTTGCATTGGTCTAACTGGAGACATGGCTGATGACTTCAGGACCAAGACTATAGCCTCCAGGGACGCCTCCACCACCACCATCACCTGCGTTTTAGGAAGTAGGCTAATTGTGTAAGGAATCCTAGGACCCATGTGAGTTCCTGTCAGACCACACAGGGTACTCAAATGATTAGGGCTGACACGCCGAGCTCAAAAGGTTCGCCATCACTGGTCTAACTGGACACATGGCTGATGACTTCAGGACCAAGACTATGGCCTCCAGGGACACCTCCACCACCACCATCACCTGGGTTTTAGGAAGTGGGCTAATTGTGTAAGGAATCCTAGGACCCGTGTGAGTTCCTGTCAGACCACACGGGGTACTCAAATGATTAGGGCAGAGGAGGCTCTGGGGTCACTGGCAGGGAAGTGTCTCCTGGTGATTCATTCATTACACCTGTGCTTTGGGGGCAGGGAAATGTATTTTTTGTCCTTCTTGGTTAACCCTTGAAGATAAGGATGGTCAAAAAATCTATCATTTCTAGAAACTCAGGTGTTGATAAGATTTAAAAGAGAGGAATGCAGGTATTGACCA
Organism: Myotis brandtii; assembly: GCF_000412655.1. Lineage (NCBI taxonomy): Eukaryota > Metazoa > Chordata > Mammalia > Chiroptera > Vespertilionidae > Myotis > Myotis brandtii. Next base: position 488,084 of record NW_005370187.1, on the reverse strand, counting down.
TGACGTCTTCCATGCAATGCTTCTGAGATCAGGGGGCATCAAATTTGAGCCTGTGGTCAAAGAATAGAGTCAAATACAAGAGTTTTTTGTTGTTGTTTTTTTAAGGAGACATCAGTTGTTTTCCCAGAGCAGAGATGGAGTCTTTTGTTGTTTACTTTCCTCTCTAATATAGCCCATATGCTTAGCTGAGAGAGCCTCTTTATATCTCTTCGAATGATGATGTCTTTGTTCAACAATTTCCTGAACATTCTTTAGATAAGAATTTTATGGGCATCCTTCATGGGGTTCAGCCTTAAAATTAATAAATCTTATGGTTTTATTGCAAAGTCTTACGTGTGTCTCCTTTAAAGACGACACAATTTATAACACCCAAGCTTTGTAAATGTCTCCTCCCTTTATGTCCACATCCGACGGGCAAACATTTGGCCATGGCTCAGGTGGCCACGGAGTTGGCTCAGTGCTGTGAATACAGCAACCCAAGAACCTCTTATCTGAAAGAACCCCAGGAATGCCTGGACCCAGGAGACAGGAGGCATTCAGTCAGTTCCTTTAGGGTGCCTTGCTTCAAAAAACAAAGTAGTTGAAAAGGAACCAGAATTACAGGATATCAAAGACAAAGGAGAACTTAGAGGTGATTGGAACCTCTTCCTTATCTTACAAGGAAGAGAATGGGACCGAAGCAGAGGTAGGCCTGGCTTTTGTGCTCGCAGTTCATTGGCGACCCTTACAGTTAAAATCAGTTTATGATGAAGGAGAACTATACCCCAGCAAGCTCAACTTCAAGTGGGTTAATTGAAAGGACAAAGAAGCGTGTTGCTGGAGCAAAGCATGGCTGGGCCTTGGGAGCTCCAACCTGAAGTGAAGCTCAACACACTTGGTGTTCCTTGAATTTCTCCCTAGTTGGCCCTCCCCTGAGTTCGCCTCTTCTTTATATCCTCCCACTGATTCCTCAGCTCAGCAGCTGACTTCCCAGAGAAAACAGCCTTCGGACTTACCCTTCCCTTATTGTCTCCTCATTACACTCCCAAGTTCTGCTCCCTACCGAGTTCATCTCTGTGCCCCTGCCTCTTCCTTCGCTGCTCCCAGTGCCCAGAGACCTCCATCCTCTCGGGGAGGCAGAGCCAGGCAGCCTGATGGGGCTTTCCCAGCAGCCCATGCGACGGCCAGGACCCTTCCATTTCCCACTTTCTACCACATTGTACCCTCAGAGACTTCCCTACCTCTTCTCTCGCTTCACATCCAATTTCATGAAGATCTGGTCTAGACCTGTGACCTCCCTTCCTAATGCCCCACTCACATCACAACCTTCTGGTGTCTGGCATCGCTCCTCAGCCGTTCCTCACAGTTCACTCCTTACTCAAGTGACTCCAACCTCCCTTTGGCTAAATTCAGTGTTTCTTGCCCTAACTGGTTTGGCTCAGTAGTTAGAGTGTCGGCCTGTGGACTGAAGGGTCCCAGGTTCGATTCCCAGGTCAAGGGCACATGCTCGGGTTGCGGGCTTGATCCCCAGTGTGGGGTGTGCAGGAGGCAGCTGATCAATGATTCCCTCTCATCATTGATGTTTCTCTCTCTCCCCCCTTTCTGAATTCAATAAAAATATAAAAAATAAATAAATCCAGTGGTTCTTCAACTCTGCTCAGTATTTTCCCTGTTGACCACAGCATCTTCCTTGCAATGCTTCTGAGACTACCTCTGATCTTGACTCTCCTCCTGCATAGATATCTGCTTCTTCCCAGGTCATCACAGGCTTCCCCTCCCCCAGCCTGGCCTGGAATATCATTCAGCTGTAAAAAGGAAACGCTGCCATTTGCAACAACATGGAAGAACCTGGAGGGCATTATGCTAACTGAAAGAAGGCAGACAGAGATTTACAGATTCTATGTGGTATTACTTATATGTAGAATGTAAAAAAAAGCATTCATTTCATAGAAACAGAGAATAGAATGGTGGTTGCCAGAGGCTGGGAGGGAAAGGGAAAATGGGTAGATGGAGCTCAAAGGGTACAAACTATCACTTACAAGTAATATAGTTCTGAGAATCTAATGTACAGCATGGCGATGATACTTGTTAATAATGTACCGGAAATTTGCTTAGAGTTCTCATTAAGCATCCTCATCAGTGCCCCCCCCCCCAATTAACTATGTGAGGTGACAGATCTGTTCATTATTTTGATCTTGGTAGTCATTCCACAATGTATATGTATATCAAACCACCACATTGTACACTTTATATCTCTTCAATTACATTTGTCAATTATTTCTGAATACAGTAGAAAAATGGGCAAGATGGTAAATATTATGTACATTTTATCACAATTAAAATTTTTCCTCCTCTCTCTAAATTCACTTTCATAATATCTATATCATGTTTCCTTGAACAATGTCATTACTTATTAGTTACATAATTGTGAGCAGGTGGTTTAACCTTGTTGTGCCTCAATTTCTCTTTCAGAAAACAGGAAAACACCACCTCCTCACAGAGTTATTGTCAGGAGTATGACAGTAATACACGTGAGACGTTGCCTGGCATGCAGTGAACTCTCAATACACAGCAGCCATCATTGTCAGCATTGGGGCTGTAAATCAATGTCCTTGCTTTCTTTCAGAACCTTTTCTAGTGATGACCAAGCTTGACCACCACAAAATACAGGTTATCTTGATGTCCTCTGAGTAAAAATAGCCCCCAAACAGTCCACGGGGACCACTATTATGAAGCATGCTCAACCTCTTCTGTAATGAGAAGAATGATGTAGCTAAGATGAGAGGATGCTGGGGTGGTGGACAGTGGACTTGTGGTCCTTGGAGAAGGAGGTGCCCTGGGGCCTGGTGAGAGAACAGCAGGGAGGCTCAGCCTAGAACAGTGGTCGGCAAACTGTGGCTCGCGAGCCACATGCGGCTCTTGGCCCCTTGAGTGTGGCTCTTCCTAAGCCTTAGGAGCACCCTAATTAAGTTAATAACAGTGTACCTACCTATATAGTTTAAGTTTAAAAAATTTGGCTCTCAAAAGAAATTTCAATCGTTGTACTGTTGATATTTGGCTCTGTTGACCAATGAGTTTGCCGACCACTGGCCTAGAACAAGACTGAAAACACCTGGGTTGACAAGGTCTTCGAAGGATGAGACCCTTCCTGGGCAGGAGAGGCGGACACTGACTCCTCCCAAGGCCTACTCAGCCCCCCCTCCCCACAAATCACCAGAAAAAGGGGAAAGAATCTTTGGAGGCGAACAGGGGGGTCCTGGGACGTGGAAGGCGTTCCTCACTCTCCTCTGCTCCACTTAGGGGGAGTGGCAAACCTAGAGCGAGGTGTCCCTGTGAGCAGAATCCCAAAGCACAGAATATTGTTAGATCCTTGTCCTCTGAATACTGCCAGGGGGGTGTCGTCATTTATGGACTGAGATGCAAAGCAAGAGATTAGTGTCCTAACCCACTGAGGTCACCCAAACCTGAGTCAGAGACCACACGTCCATAGAGCTGGAGTGGCCCAGACAGTGACTATCCAGGGCGAAAAGCTTATCTGAGGGACACTCCTGGTAGAGCATCGCTTCCCATTTGTAAACCGTGGAGGTCACCATTGATTGTTCAGCAGGGGCCAGACACAGGCATTCTCACTGGCCACACCGAGGGAGGCCGAGGGAAAGGCAAAGGATCCCTCTGTTTGCTGGGATTCTGAGAGGCAGGACTCTGCTCTGACAGCCACTGTAATTGCATGAGACTCACACCATCCAGAGCTTTAGTTCAGAAAAGCCACCAGGGGATCCCTCTCAGGACACGCCAACCTCGCTCACGAACTAGGCCAAGCGAACACTAGGCAAGCAAAGTGCACTGGTTTGTCTCCCAAACAAGAATACCATTTATTTTGCTGATCAACCATGAAGGAAAATTAAGTGGAAAAGAGTTTGGAGAAGAATGAAGAGCCATTTGGATAAATGATAAACTTGTTCAAGATATGACCCTGTGTTACTGAGGGACTGAGGGCTCCTTGGGTCCCTTTTTCTTCTTTTTTTTAGATTGTTTTGCTGGGGGTTTTTTCACTTCAGTGTCAGCTGGTGGTACTTCTTTTTCTTTGGGTTTTATCTCTCCGGGTTTTACTTCTCCGGGTTTTACTTCTTCGGGTTTTACTTCTTCGGGTTTTACTTCTTCGGGTTTTACTTCTTCGGGTTTTACTTCTTCGGGTTTTACTTCTTCGGGTTTTACTTCTTCGGGTTTTACTTCTTCGGGTTTTACTTCTTCGGGTTTTACTTCTTCGGGTTTTACTTCTTCGGGTTTTACTTCTTCGGGTTTTACTTCTTCGGGTTTTACTTCTTCGGGTTTTACTTCTTCGGGTTTTACTTCTTCGGGTTTTACTTCTTCGGGTTTTACTTCTTCGGGTTTTACTTCTTCGGGTTTTACTTCTTCGGGTTTTACTTCTTCGGGTTTTACTTCTTCGGGTTTTACTTCTTCGGGTTTTACTTCTTCGGGTTTTACTTCTTCGGGTTTTACTTCTTCGGGTTTTACTTCTTCGGGTTTTACTTCTTCGGGTTTTACTTCTTCGGGTTTTACTTCTTCGGGTTTTACTTCTTCGGGTTTTACTTCTTCGGGTTTTACTTCTTCGGGTTTTACTTCTTCGGGTTTTACTTCTTCGGGTTTTACTTCTTCGGGTTTTACTTCTTCGGGTTTTACTTCTTCGGGTTTTACTTCTTCGGGTTTTACTTCTTCGGGTTTTACTTCTTCGGGTTTTACTTCTTCGGGTTTTACTTCTTCGGGTTTTACTTCTTCGGGTTTTACTTCTTCGGGTTTTACTTCTTCGGGTTTTACTTCTTCGGGTTTTACTTCTTCGGGTTTTACTTCTTCGGGTTTTACTTCTTCGGGTTTTACTTCTTCGGGTTTTACTTCTTCGGGTTTTACTTCTTCGGGTTTTACTTCTTCGGGTTTTACTTCTTCGGGTTTTACTTCTTCGGGTTTTACTTCTTCGGGTTTTACTTCTTCGGGTTTTACTTCTTCGGGTTTTATCTCTTTGGAACTTAAATAGCTTCCTATCAATCGCCTGAAAAACACGATAACCACGGAGATGACTAATAAAGCAATGCGAGATAACATAAGGGACACGACCTGGACAGTGGCGGACACCTCCTCCGGAATCTCTCCCGGCGGCCCGCTGTCAATGCTCCCTCCGTACCCTTGCTCCTCACAGAGCGGAGGCGCCCAGCCGTACATGCAGTGGCAGTTCCTGTTATTGTTGCAATAGCCTCTGTGGTTGCACTTCTCAGGCTCACAGTCAAAGCGCAGGATTGAAACATTATAACAAGTTGTGTTCACACATATCCGGTCCGTGCCACAGGAGGTGCCGTCATAGACCACACCCCGGTCAGGGATCCCCATGGGGACCAAGGACAGACGATAGCCTAGGCCCCAGCACATCAGATTTTCATCCTCCAGATGAGTAGAAATGATGCTCGTGTGCTCTGGCATGTCAGGGAGGGTTTCGACGTTGATACACTGCACCCTGCCACATACCGTGTTTCTCTTAGTACACTTTTTATAGTTACCAGCTCCTATCATCCCACAGTTCCCATATTGATCCCCTATTGAATTAACTGTTTCAAAGCACTGAGTGGGAGCCTCCCTGGCATCAGATCCAAAAATGCTTTGGCACTGCATATATGCAGAATGACACCCCTTCTGGAAACAACGGGCGCTGTATTTGCACGGGGTGCCATCCTGCTTATACGTGTCATTTGGGCAGAAACTGGAGGTCCCGTCGCAGTACTCTGCAAGGTCGCATTCGGTTTCTTCCTTCCGACACATATATCCCGATGGACGAAACTGACATTCAGAGCAGCAAAGTCCAAAGCTACAATTGGCACCCGGTCTGAGCCTGCAACCTGGTTCACAGCAAAGGTCGTCTTCACAGTCCTCTAAGGAACCACAGTCACACTCCTCCTCGTCTTCCACAATTTTGTTTCCGCACCTCTTCACCACATAATCTTCTCCCGGGATATTATTTAGACAGTTTGCTTCTTTATGAACGTGGTTGAAAAACTGAATAATACTACAATTGCTAAACCCATGTCGTCCAGTGCCCATGATGCAACTCCGCCGACCCCTACACCTGCACAATGGCCCATCATGGCTCATTCCCAAACTATGGCCCAGATTATGAGCGGTCCAAGTGGCAGGTCCAAGGATGCTTGTGTCTAGAAAAACAGATACAGATCCTGCATACCTCTCAGTGCACACGATTCCCCAGGACCATGCAAGAGCATCAATGTAATGCCTTTTGATGAATAGTTGTGACCAATCTACTTTAAACTGTCGACTTAGTATATTTCTTTGGTATATCAAAAATTGGCCTAGAGCTTGCTGCAATGTCGGAAAATTAATATTCACTCTGTCTTGATCTGACCATACTTCAAGTGCACGCAGTTGTACTCTCGTACGGACTTCCTGAAGGTAGGTATCGACAATCGAAGTCAGAAGAATGGCATCATTTGTGATATCGGTAATATTGGAATTTGAAAACTCAAATCTCTCATGATCAAAGATCAGGCCTAATTCGTAATATTTTTGGTGCATCGAGGGTCCAGTGTAGTCACTATACCGAGCCATGATGTCAGGCTGGGCCATCTGCTCTTCTGTTTCATCACCAGTGACGCCACAGAGCTGATCCTGAAACCCCCCCTCGTTCTTCAGGAGATATAGGGCATGTTCAAAACTTGGAGAGGCCTTGAGGGGCTCGATTTGGTAATATTTGGCATCAATTTTCAATATGCCTCGGAGACCCCCCGCGCATGTACTGAGAGTAGCTTCAGAATCCTCAGCTCCTTCCACCACGCCCACATAGTTGCAGTCCCTGGGTATGTAAGGGTGATCCTCCACGAGCTCCCCCTCTTCTGTGTAGGAGAAAACCTTCAGGTGTCGGGGCAACAGAAACCTCTTGGGCCACAGGTGGACGACATGCTTCTTGCCTTGTACCTGCAGGAGGTAGGACATGCGTTTGGTCGTGCCCTGCTTCCCTCCCCGGAAGCTCAGCTTTCTGGGGATGGTGATTTCAGATGAGTCAAACACCCACTTCGGGAGAAAATTTAAATCCTCGCCGAGGGAGTCAACCAGGAGCAACGCCAGGACCAGCACTGGGAGCAAATGGCCTTGGGATACTAAGGTCCTCACTGACCTCATGGCACAGCTGTTCCCCAGTGAGTCCGCCCCTGCACTTCCAGGCACGGCCGCTAGAGGCGCGCAGAGCGCGGGGGCTCGCTGGGCAGGGTGTGCTGGAGCGCCAGCCTAGGTGTAGGATGGGTCAGGGCGCAGGTCCTGCCCAAGGCATCTAGTTCGTTTTCTGGGCGGTGCCGTTGGGCGCACGTGGAAGAAACGCCACAAAGGTGCGCGAGAATCCAAGAGAAAGAGAGACTGTTGGCTCGAGGGTCGGTGAAAGTCAGAGAGCAGCTTGGGCAAAGGAGCAGGAGTAGAGAAATCGTGGGAAGAAAGGGGAAGCTGTTCAGGTGACTGTATCCAGTGCCATTTCTTCTGTTTGTACAGGCCCTGGGACAGCCCTGATGTTCTCCACCGGCTGGAATCGGTGTTTATAGGCCTCTGCTCACACCGCCACCACGTGGTTCCCAGTTTCCCACTGGACTCGGTTGCGACAAAGGGCAGGAGCCGGGAGCCTGCAGGAGCAGCAGAGCCTGAAAATGTCAGTTGACCCCCACCCCCACCCCACCCGGGGCGGCCCCTGGCTTCAGGCAACAGGCCGTTTCCCAGAAGGCCTCACACTGCCAGGTGGTTCTTCCTCTTGTGTGTCCTTGGGGTGCCAGGGGTCAGTGTGGTTTGCTGGTGTGTGTTGCACTGGTGGGAGAATCTCAGAAGACGAAAGTACCCGAGAAAGAGCTAAACCCAGGAACTTTCAGGGAAAGGCAGGTGATTGTTTGTTTGCAGTGTAAGTGATGGGTGAGAAAGCAGACCCCAAAGGTCTGTAGAAGACCCTGCTCAGACAATGGAGGGACTTGTCCTTGGGAAGGATAAACCTCAAGGTCATAAGTCTGTTGAGGGATTCTGTCACTAGAAGAACATTCCTGGTTTGTCCTAGGGCCGTGGTCGGCAAACTGCGGCTCGTGAGCCACATGCGGCTCTTTGGCCCCTTGAGTGTGGCTCTTCCTAAGCCTTAGGAGTACCCTAATTAAGTTAATAACAAAGTACCTACCTATATAGTTTAAGTTTAAAAAATTTGGCTCTCAAAAGAAATTTCAATTGTTGTACTGTTGATATTTGGCTCTGTTGACTAATGAGTTTGCCGACCTCTGTCCCAGGGAATTCATTCTGGCTGCATCCAGGGAAAGGGAGAAAGGACCAGCCTGAGTCAGGAAGACTAGTTAGGAAACTCTGGTAACAATGCAGACAAGCGATGTTCTCCATGGGCCAGACGTGAACTGCTGGGAACTGCTGAGGAGAGATGCCAGAGACCAGAAGGCTGCGAGGAGCATGGCCCAGTCGTTGTGGGCACGCGAGGTGTGACCAGGGCCTTGGAGATAAGCTCTTCCCCTTCTGCACAGCGACCCAGGTGTCCCAGAGGACTCCCCTGTGTGATCTGACTGTCCCGGCAGAGTCCCCCGTCCCCCGCAGAAATGTCTCTGCTCATAGAGGATGCAGTCATCTTTGCAAGGTTGTGCTTTCTACTCTAGTGTGTGTGTGTGGGAAGGTGTTGAATTACTTGCTGGGGCAGCAGCATTTCACAGGTTTCACTGGATTCTGTTTTACTTATTGGAGGAATCATTATGGTCACAACTGTGGTTAATGGACAGAGAAGCACTGTGTCTCAGATCAAAGAAAAGTGTACCAGTGGAAGATTAACCAGTGGGTGCCTTCGTCAGAGCGGACCTGCCAGTACAGCGCACTGATTTATTGAGAACTCCTCTCCCTTTAAGGACAATGGCCTAGGTGGGGGCAAAGGTGGGGGAGCTGCCCTCATTTTACTTTGTGATTTCCAAACGCATTCCTTCAAACTTGTCAAGGGCCCTGGGCTTCTTCCAGGACCCGCACATGCCAAGTTTGAAAACAAAGTCCTTTTTGAGTTGCTCGAGCATATGAAAAACATCCCCTGCCTCACAGTGGCAAATGCCTCCCCTCCCCACGTTTAGATAACTCCCCAGCAGGGCTGAATGGATCTTTGTGAAACCCTCCAAAAGCAATTTGCTTCCGGGCTGGTCCCCAGACATGAGACATTGCAGTAGGAAAAGGAATTTGAGAGACTTACCAGCAACTGAATGGATGCCTGTAGGATGGCGGGGCTGCTCTGGGCCCCATTGTAACAAGCTCACCGGAAACCCCTGGAAACCGGGAGCTGGTGGGGGAGCAGCACTTGGTTTTCTCTGTGATGGTTATCACTGTGGCAGGAAGTATCAGGTGTGTTCCCTGGGGGGACAGCGAAGGCAAGGTGTGAGGAGCTGTCAGTGGAAAGGCAGGAAGTAGCTGTGAGGGGTGTGCAGGCAGCAGAGAGAGGGAAGGCCCAGAATCTCTCAGAAAGCTGCCAGACCTGTTCCTGTGGCATCAGGAGCCTTAAAGCAGAGAGACCCAGGCTACATAAAGGCATCTTGTAATGGGCGGAGAAAGGCCCGGCATGGAGGGCCCCGGGGGAAAGGATCCATTCAAATAGTCGTTATGAATAGACTCTCAAGTTCCAGAGTAAGAATCCGCGACCCATTCAGAATGCGGTCCTAGGTGGCGGGCTGGGGTCTGGATGAGTGTGTAGACAGAGGGAAACTTTACAACTTGCTGCTTGTAATGTGGCTTCTCGCTCAGTGGGCACTGAAAGTGGGGTGCACTACCTGGAATCGCTTCTTTCACCTGTGCTCTTACGATGGGACACTGTTGTTGTTTTTTAAATATATTTTTATTAATTTCAGAGAGGAAGGGAGAGGGAGAGAGAGAAACACCAATGTTGAGAGAGACTCATTGATCGGCTGCCTCCTGCATGGGATCGAGCCCGCAACCAGGGCATGTGCCCTTGACCAGAATCCAACCCAGGACCTTTCAGTTCATAGGCTGATGCTCTGTCCATTGAGGCAAACCAGCTAGGGTGATGGGACACTGTTCTAAGTAAGTTATTTTTGGTTTGAAGTCACAGAATCCAATTTGACTAGCTTAAAGGATTATAGACAAGCAAGCAAACAACAATAAAACTGCAGAAAGAATTTAGTGAGAGCACAAAAAAGCATCTCGTGGATTTCAGGTGAGTTTGGAGCAATAGGCTTTGCAGAGATTCGCAGGGAGCAGGGCCATTTGCAGACCAGAGCTCACACCGTCATACTCCTGCATTCCAATGACAGTCTCACTGGCCCAGTGGGCGGGTGTCTCTTCCTGCTCAAGTAAACATGGTCTTGGGGGAAGAATCACAACAGACCACCTGGCTTTCTGGGACCTTCTTGGTCAAATGGGGGTTGTCAGCCAAGGGCTGGACACATCTCTTAAAGTTATCCACTTGTATACAAGGAATAGGAGACCCTTAGCCTCCTTTGTGGGTAGAGAGAGAGAGAGGCAATATGGCCTCATCACTCACAGACGCACCAGTATGGTTGATGCAGGGTTGATGTAGAGTCCAGAGTGCCGGGTTCATATCCCAGCGTGCTGCTGTGATTGTCCAAGTCATGGTAACATGGGTGTAACACAACTTGATCGCCATTGCCATACTTACAACAGGTGAAAAAATGAAGAGTGTATTTAGAGGCAAAGAGGAAACCAAGTCATTTCCAAGACAAATTTCCTCCATATTCCTGTTTCAGAGTTGAGCAGCCTTCAAAGCATGCCAACCCATCCACATTTTCCTAAGTATCTCCAGACAAGGAAGCCATATTGAGGCCATCTCCTGAAACCACATTCTTTTTTTTTTCCAGTTTTTTTTATTGCATTTATTGGAGTGATATTGGTTAATACATTTATATAGGTTCCAGATGCACAATGCTATACTATAGCAGCTGTAGGTTGTGTTGTGTGTTCACCAACCCAAGTCATGTCTCCTTCCTGAGTCCACACTCTAAGTCAATGGTTCTCAACCTTCCTTTAATACAGTTCCTCATGTTGTGGTGACCCCCAACCATAAAATTATTTTTGTTGCTACTTCATAACTGTAATTTTGCTACTGTTATGAATCGTAATGTAAATATCTGATATGTAGGATGTATTTTCATTGTTACAAATTGAACGTAATTAAAGCGTAGTGATTAATCACAAAGACAATATGTAATTATATATGTGTTTTCCGATGGTCTTAGGCGACCCCTGTGAAAGGGTCGTTCGACCCCCCAAAGCGGTTGCGACCCACAGGTTGAGAACCGCTGCTCTAAGTGCTAACGATGTTCAAATTGTGAACAGTGTCCTTCATTTTTTTTTTTTTCTTTTTCCTGCTCAGCACCCTGGATGCTTTCTGGGGCTGCATTTCAGTCCAAACAAAGCACATCTCAGAAGTCAGACATTCCAGGAGATCTTCAGAGTGACTTAGAGTCTCTGATACTCATTCACTTCGTAAGCGTCTGTTTTTCTCCAGAAAGAAGTGATTGGGAGGTTTCCTGTAGTTTATTTTTATAGATAAGAAAAGAGGAAGCATGAAGAGGATAAAGGGGTTCAAATATATGATGACAGAAGGAAACTAGACTTTCACTGGTGAGCACACAATGGCATATACAGATGATAGAAAGGTACACATGGGAAACTTAGTTAATGTTATTAACTGATGTTACCTCCATAAATTTAAATTTAAAAAAGTGAAAAAAAAGTGCAGATTTAGCTATGTTCCTGTGCTTTTCAGATTGGTCCAATATGTGTACCAACCACTCTTACATATGAAAGCTCAGTGTAATGAATTAGTTTCTCTAGCATCTTTGTGAACCAGGGAAGCACCAGGAAGGAAGGTCATTTAACTCCAGATGGGTCCACATGATCCACACTGTGTTCATGGTGACCCACGTATAGGTCCCTAGAGAGTAGAGATGAGGTTAGCTTACCTTCATCTCCTCTTTCTCTCATTTCTTCACCACATCCTGTATCAACTCTGACTCAATTGTAATAGTTTGAGGAGGATAGGTGTTCCTTTTTCTTTGAATGTTTGGCAAAACTCACTGGGAGTTTTTTTCATTACTGCTTCAATCTCATTAGTTGTTGATTGGTCTATATTAGGTTTTCTGATTCTTTCTGATTGTGTTTTGGAAGATTGTATGTTTCTAGGACTTTGTTCATTTTGCCCAGGTTGTCCCATTTGTTGGCATATAGTTGTTCATAATATTTCACTACCCTATTGCCTGTGTCCATGGGCTTTGCATATCCTATATAATAAAACCCTGATATGCAAATAGACCAAACAGCTGAATGACCAGTCGCTATGACAGGCATTGACCATCAGAGGCAGATGCTCAACACAGGAGCTGCCCCCTGGTCATCAGTGCGCTCACACAGGGCAAGTGCTGCTCAGCCAGAAGCTGGGCTCATGGCTGGCTAGTGCAGTGGCTGCGGCGGGAGTCTCTTCCACCTCTGCCTCCACAGCAGTGCTAAGGACCCCTCAGATGATGTCCATGGGGAGCGGGCCTAAGCTGGCAGGCATACATCCCCCAAGGGGTCCCGGACTGCAAGAGGGCACAGGCCAGGCTGAGGGAGCTCCCCTCCCCTGCCCCCATGCAGGAATATCATGCACCAGGCCTCTAGTAAGTATATAAATTCTTTGGTTTATCTCTTGTTGTTCCTTCAACCCCACATCAGGGTATGTCAGTCTGTTCCATGCCTCCATGCTTCGGGTCTTATTTTGTTGGTCAATTCATTTTAATCATTAAATTCCACAAATAAGTGAAATAATGTGATATTTGTCTTTCTCAGATTGGCTTATTTCACTTAGTATAGTATTTTCCAGGTCTATCCATGCTGTCCTAAAGGGTAAGAGAACCCTCTTTTTTATAGCTGCATAGTATTCCATGTGTAAATGTTCCACAGCTTTTTTACCCACTCATCTACTGATGGGCACTTGGGCTGCTATGAATGTAGGAATGCATATATTTTTTCTGATTGGTGTTTTGGGTTTTTAGGATATATTCCCAGAAGTGGGATCACTACATCAAGTGGAAGTTCCATTTTTAGTTATTTAAGGAGGCTCCATACTGTTTCCCATAGTGGCTGCACCAATATGTATTCCTACCAGCAGTGAACTAGTATTCACTTTTTCCACATCCTCGCCAGCACTTGATTTTTTGATGATAGCCATTCTGACAGATATAAGGTGATATCTCATTGTTGTTTTAATTTGCATTTCTCTGATGACTAGTGATTTTGAGCATTTTTTTTTTATAATGTCTCTTGGCCATCTGTATGTCCTCTTTGGAGAAATGTCTATTCAGGTCTTCTGCCCATTTTTAAATTGGATTGATGGTCTTCCTTTTGTGAGTTGTATGAGTACTTTATATATTTTGGATATTTCTGGTTTTATTTACCAGGGCCCTCTCTCTTTGTTTCTTGATGAGTTTGGTTAAAGGTTCATCAATCTTGTTTAACTTTTCAAATAAGTATTGTTGTTTTTGTTTTCCCTCTACTTACTCTGGGATTTTTCTGGTTTTCTTGCTCTAATTCCTTTAGGTATAAGATTAGATTGTTTACTTGAGCTTTTTCTTGCTTCTTGAGGAAGGCTGGTAATGCTATGGACTTTCCTCTTAGGACTGCTTTTGCTGTGTCCCATAGAGTTTCTGTTGTTGTGTGTTCACTTTTATTTGTTTCCAGGTAATTTTTTTATTTCTTCTTTCATCTCATTGGGAACTCATTCATCTACAATAATAAAAGCAAAACATGCAATTTGGTGTCACTCCGGTACACCCACCAGCCAATCAGAGCGACCATGCAAATTATCCCCACAAAGATGGCGGTTAATTTGCATACACAGGCGTGGAGCGAAGAATGAAGGATCCGGCCAGAGTGAAGACTGAAGACTGAAGAGGCTTGGCTTCTCCGCTGCCAAGCCTCACTGGGGAGGGAAGAGGAGAAGCCAAGCCTCGCTGCGGCCGGACCAAAGGCCTGGGTCCTGGGTGCTGAAGGAAAACTGGTGCCAGCTGCCAGGGGAAGGAAGGCCTATTGCGCGAATCTTTGTGCAACGGACTTCTAGTGTGAAGATAATTGAGACCAGCAGGGTTACCTTGGCAGGGTAGGACATCTTCATCCACTCATCAGCTTGTGGTGTCCAACCTCCTTTTACCAATAGCTCAACATTTGTGATAATGCTACCACCTGCACCTCGGGCCCATCCAATAGCAATCATGACTATCCAGCCATTTTTGTAATGGCTGTTAGCATGTGTGACTCCACCTACTGTTTTCCAAGTTCTGGTCACATCCTTCATTCCTGCAGCCAAGAGTTGAACAGTTAGGAAAAAAATACCCCTGGGAAACTAGGACACATGGCCAACCCCTCAGCCCCCAATATACCAGATTGAAGATGCCAGTAATATATTAGTGTTGTTTGCAAGAAAGCTCAATGGAGGCTCTGCAAACAGTATATAGGATAAAAGTCCTCCACCAAAGCAGTGGAGCATAGTAGTAAACCGACCTGAAACAGGATTCTTCCATGCCACCGCCGCTGCTCCACAGCGACCCGAGCAGCCGGGGTGACGGGTTCCGGTTCACGTGGTGAGAGCTGGGGGCAGGGCTGTCTTGTGTCTTAACATGTGCTCTATCTTTGATACCATTCCATGTTCAATGTATATTCTGCTGCTTTGGGATGAAATATTCTGTAAATATCAATTCAATCCATCAGATCTAGTGTGTCATTTAAGTCTCTGTTTCCTTGTTGATTATTTTGTCTGAAAGATCTATCCATTGATGACAGTGGGGTGTTAAAGTCCCCTACTGACTGTATTGTTGTTGATCTCACACTTAAAGCTCACCAAGAGTTTATTTTTTTATTTTTTTTTATTTTTATTTTTTTCATCAAGAGTTTTTAAAAAATATATATAGGTGCTCCTATATTAGATGCATTTACGTTTATAAGGGTTCTATCCTCTTGTTGGATCCCTGTATATTATGTAGGGACCTTCTTTGTTTCTTGTTATGACCTTTGTTTTGACAAGGTCTGGGAAGGATGAGACCCTCCTTGGGGAGGACATTTGGACACTGACTCCTCCCAAGGGCCACCCAGTCCTCCTCTCCTCCCCAGAGAGCACCGGACAAAGGGGAGGGAGTTTTTGCAGCCAGACATGAAGGTGGAAGGGGTTCCTCACTCTCTGCTCCACTTAGGGACGTGGCAAACCTAGAGCCAGCTGTCCCTCAGCACACACGCACACAAGAGGTGTCCCTGTGAGCAGAGTCCCAAAGCATAGAATATTGTTAGACTCTTCCTTTCTGGACAGCACCAGGTGTGTCATCATTTATAGACTGAGGTGCAAAGCCAGAGGTGTGGTAGATTAGTGTCCTTAACCCAACTGAGGTCACCCAGACCGAAGCCCTGGGAAACTTGAGTCAGAGACCACACGTCCATAGAGCTGGAGTGGCCCAGACAGTGACTATCCAGGGCGAAAAGCTTATCTGAGGGACACTCCTGGTAGAGCATCGCTTCCCATTTGTAAACCGTGGAGGTCACCATTGATTGTTCAGCAGGGGCCAGACACAGGCATTCTCACTGGCCACACCGAGGGAGGCCGAGGGAAAGGCAAAGGATCCCTCTGTTTGCTGGGATTCTGAGAGGCAGGACTCTGCTCTGACAGCCACTGTAATTGCATGAGACTCACACCATCCAGAGCTTTAGTTCAGAAAAGCCACCAGGGGATCCCTCTCAGGACACGCCAACCTCGCTCACGAACTAGGCCAAGCGAACACTAGGCAAGCAAAGTGCACTGGTTTGTCTCCCAAACAAGAATATCATTTATTTGCTGATCAAAACTAGAAGGAAAAGTAAGTAAAAAAAGAATTGGAGGAAGAGTTAGGAGCCTTTGGATAAACAATAAGCTTCTTTCCTATGTGAGCATGTGTTCGGAAGCGACTGTGGGTTTCCAGGTTACTTTTTTTTTTGGTTTGTATGTTACTTGAATTTCTTCATCTTGCCTTGAATTATCTATCTCCGTGTTAGTAGGTGGTTTTCTTTTTTGTTTGAGTTTTGATAAATCTCTAGTCAATACCCTGAGAATCACTAAAGTCACTGAGAGGGCGAACAAAACAACGCGTAACATCAAAAGGTACACGATCCTTAAGGAGGCAGGCACCTTCAACTCCACCTGTCTCGGCGGCCCGCTATCAACGCTCCCTCCATACCCTTGGTCCTCACAGAACGGAGGCGCCCAGCCGTACACGCAGTGGCAATTTCTGTTATTGTTGCAAAAGCCTCTGTCATTGCAATTCTCAGGCACACAGTCAATCTTCAGGATGGAAGTATCCACACAAGTTCTGTTCCAGCATATCTGGCCCTTGCCACAGGAGGTGCCATCATGGATTACACCCAAGTCAGGAATCCCCATGGATACCATGGCCGGATGGTAGCCTAGGCCCCAGCACAACAGATTTTCATTCTGCAGATGAGTAGAAACCACACTCATGTGATCTGGCATGTCAGGGAGGGTTGGGACGTTTATACACTGCACTCTGCCACATAAGGAATTCTGTTTGGTACACTTTTCATACTGAGCAACTGCAATGATACCACAGTTGCCATATTGATCCCCTATTAAATTAACTGCTTCGTAGCACTGATCTGGAGCCTCCCTGGCATCAGATCCAAAAATGCGTTGGCACTGCATATAGGTGGACCAGCACCCCTTCTGGAAACAACGGGCGTCATACTTGCACGGGGTGCCATCCTGCTTATACGTGTCATTTGGGCAGAAGCTCGAGGTCCCATTGCAGTACTCTGCCAGGTCACATTCGTTTTCTACCTCCCGACACACGTACCCAGATGGACGAAAGTGACATTTGTGGCAGCAAAGTCCTGTGCTACACGTGGCACCCTGTTTGAATTTACAATCTGGTTCGCAACAATGGTCTTTTTCACAGTCCTCTTTCGAACCACAGTCACATTCCTCATTGTCTTCCACAATTTTGTTTCCGCATTTCTTAACCACAAACCCTAGTCCTGGGATGTCAGTCAGACATGTTGCTTTTTGACGTACGTAGTTTATATAATCGTTGTAGCTACAATTACTAAACCCAGTGCGTCCAGTGCCCATGATGCAACTGTGCTGCCCCCTACATTGGCAGTATTGCGTGTCATGCTCCATTCCCACACTATGGCCTATTTCATGAGTCGTCCAAATGGCAGGTAAAAGGAGATCCTTATCTATAATAACACTTCCAGATCCGACAAATTCCTTACCACACACTTTCCCCCAGTGCCATGAATTGCGATCGGTAAAGTTTCCTTGAATGTATATATGTTCCCAATCTGCCGGGATCTTAGAATTTAGGGCATGTGTTCTGTATGCCCTAAATTGGGTTAAAGCCGAAACTATTTTATCATATGAAAGTCTTACTTTGTTTGTAGTCGTCCACACTTCAACACCTTTTAGATGTATTCTCAGACTGATCTCTTGATAGTAAGTATCTATCACCCCAGCCATAAGAATGGCATCATCTATTGCTTGACTCAGATTGGAATTCAAATACAAATATCTATCGTGATCAAAGACCATGGCCAACTCCAAGTACCTTTGGTGTTTAACGCTGTCAGCAAAGTCACTATACCGAGCCATGATGTCAGGCTGGGCCATCTGCTCTTCTTTTTCATCACCAGTGATGCCACAGAGCTGATCCTGAAATCCCCCCTCATTCTTCAGGAGATATATGGCATGTTCAAAACCGGAAGAGGCCCTGAGGGGCTCGATTTGGTAATATTTGGCATCAATTTTCAATATGCCTCGGAGACCCCCCGCGCATGTACTGAGAGTAGCTTCAGAATCCTCAGCTCCTTCCACCACGCCCACATAGTTGCAGTCCCTGGGTATGTAAGGGTGATCCTCCACGAGCTCCCCCTCTTCTGTGTAGGAGAAAACCTGCAGGTGCCGGGGCAACAGAAACCTCTTGGGCCACAGGTGGACGACATGCTTCTTGCCTTGTACCTGCAGGAGGTAGGACATGCGTTTGGTCGTGCCCTGCTTCCCTCCCCGGAAGCTCAGCTTTCTGGGGATGGTGATTTCAGATGAGTCAAACCCCCACTCCGGGTGAAAATTTAAATCCTCGCCAAGGGAGTCAACCAGGAGCAACGCCAGGACCAGCACTGGGAGCAAATGGCCTTGGGAGACTAAGGTCCTCACTGACCTCATGGCACAGCTGTTCCCCAGTGAGTCCGCCCCTGCACTTCCAGGCACGGCCGCTAGAGGCGCGCAGAGCGCGGGGGCTCGCTGGGCAGGGTGTGCTGGAGCGCCAGCCTAGGTGTAGGATGGGTCAGGGCGCAGTTCCTGCCCAAGGCATCTAGTTCGTTTTCTGGGCGGTGCCGTTGGGCGCACGTGGAAGAAACGCCACAAAGGTGCGCGAGAATCCAAGAGAAAGAGAGACTGTTGGCTCGAGGGTCGGTGAAAGTCAGAGAGCAGCTTGGGCAAAGGAGCAGGAGTAGAGAAATCGTGGGAAGAAAGGGGAAGCTGTTCAGGTGACTGTATCCTGTGCCATTTCTTCTGTTTGTACAGGCCCTGGGACAGCCCTGATGTTCTCCACCGGCTGGAATCGGTGTTTATAGGCCTCTGCTCACACCGCCACCACGTGGTTCCCAGTTTCCCACTGGACTCGGTTGCGACAAAGGGCAGGAGCCGGGAGCCTGCAGGAACAGCAGAGCCTGCAGGAGCAGCAGCAGAGCCTGAAAATGTCAGTGTAGAAGCTATACCCTCACCCCACCCGGGGCGGCCCCTGGCTTCAGGCAAGAGAACCTACTGTGACTTTTGACAGTTTGATTAAGAAGGCCTGGGTGGGGGCGGGGAGGGACATTTGTAATTTTTAAAGAAAAAAAGGTTTTCCTTTCGAGGTCTCTTTAATTTATCTTAATTAGAGTTTTTAAGTTTCTTGTATGTGTGCATCCATTCTCTCTTCAGATTTGGGAGGTTTTTGGCTACTGTTTCTTCAAATAGTCTCTTTTCTGTGACTCCCATAATGCATATGTTGTTTCATCTGATGAAATCTAAGTCCTGTAGGCTCCTTTCATTGTTTTCTAATTCTTCCTCTATTTCATTAACTATGAAAGTCCTTTCTCAGTTTGACTCACTCTTTGTTCTGCCTGGTCAAGTTTGCTGTTTAGTCCCGCCAGTGAAATTTCCTATTCAGGTACTGTGTTCTTCATTGACAGAACAGCTATTTGCCTCTTCTTCATAGTTTTTGTTGTTATTGGTAATCTCATTTTTCATGCCACATTTTCTTGAAATTTTTTAGCTACCTGTTCTGTCTTTTAATTCATTGAATATCATTATGACAGTAATTTTGAATTCCTTCTTTTCAAGTTATATATCTTCATTTCTTTGGGCATGGTTTCGAGATGTAATTGGTTCATCCAAACATGTTGTGGTTGCCTGTTTGTCTTGTGTTTTTTTTGTCTTTGGTGTAATGTTTGGGATTTTGGCTTCTGAGAATAAGCCAAGCCTCCCAGACTACTGTCTGGTTTCATAAAGAGTGGACTTTCGCCACATGCCAGGCTAGAGTTTCTGGATATCTCTCAAGTTCTCTCTCTCTCTCTCTCTCTCTCTGGTTGTGTGCATAATTTGTTTGAAGGAGTTTGCCAGTTTCTACTCATGTGCTCCCTCTAGTGTCTTTGTGTAATATTGCAGCCGCTCTGGTGTAGCAAATCACCATCCTGAGGCTCCACCTATTGTCTGACTATGGTGTTGAACGCCCCATACATACCCGCTCAACAACCCAGTTTTTCTCACCTGACATCAAGAGATGACTTCTGTACCCCAGAGCCAGAATGCATATGATTTCCTTCACCATCTGGTTTGATTCAACTAATCACTAATGGGAAAGAGTCTATATTTTAAAAAGTTTATCTTGTCCTCTTTATTTTTATTTTATTTAAAATATATATTTTTGTTGATTTCAGAGAGTAAGGGAGAGGGAGAGATAGAAACATTAACGATGAGAGAGAATCATTGATTGGCTGCCTCCTGCACATCCCCTACTGGGGATTGAGCCCCCAACCTTAGCATGTGCCCTTGACCAGAATCAAACCTGGGACCATTCAGTCTGCAGGCCGACACTCAACCCATTGAGCCAAATCAGCTAGGGCCTCTTTATTTTTATTTATTCTTATTTAAAAAATATATTTTTATTTCAGAGAGGAAGAGAGAGGGAAAAATAAGAAACATCAATGATGAGAGAGAATCATTGATTGGCTGCCTCCTGCACTCCCCTTGCTGGGGATTGAGCCCACAAGCCAGGCATGTGCCAATTTGGAATTGAACTGTGACCTCCTGGTTCATAGGTTGATGCTCAACCACTTAGCCACACTGGCCAGGCAACTACATGTTATTTTCATAATATTAGGTATTTAGGCATTTGTCAGATATTGCAGATATATTTTATTAAAGTACTAGAGGCCCAGTGCATGACATTCATGCACTCAGGGGGAGAAGGGGTCCCTCAGCTCAGCCTGCGCCCTCTTGTAGTCCGGGAGCCCGGGGGGAGGAGGGGGCAGGCCTAAGCCAGCTGTTGGACATCCTTAGTGCTACCGTGAAGGTGGGAGAGGCTCCCATCACCACCACTGCGCTCGCCAGCCATGAGCCTGGCTTCTGGAGTGCAGTGACCACCAGGGGGCAGCTCCTGCATTGACCGTCTTCCCCCTGATGGTCAGTGCACATCATTGCAACCGGTCATTCCACCATTCTGTCAATTTGCATATTAGCCTTTTATTATATAGGACTAGTGGCCTGGTGCATGAAATTTGTGCATGGGAGGGGGGTGTCCCTCAGCCCGGCCTGCACCCTCTCCAATCTGGGACATCCCTCTCACAATCCGGGACTGCTGGCTCCTAACTACTCACCTGCCTGCCTGCTTGATCGCCCCTAAACCACTCTGCCTGCCAGCTTGCTCGCCCCCAACTGCCCCCCCTGCCGGCCTGCTCGCCCCCAACTGCCCTTTCCTCCTGGCCTGCTCGCCCCCAACTGCTTCTGCCTTAGCCCCACCACCATGGCTTTGTCTGGAAGGATGTCCGGAAGGTCTCCCGGTCTAATTAGCATATTACCCTTTTATTAGTATAGATAACCTACAATAGTAAAATGCACAAGTCTTAAGGGAGTTTTACAGACGTATACATTTATGTAATCGCCACCTTCAGACTTCAGAAAGATCTTCTTACCCTCTTTTCAGTCAAGAAGCCTCTCCCACAAAAAGCACCCGCTCTTCAGATCTCTACTTACCATTGGTTTGTTTTTCCTGAACTAGATAATGGAATCACTCAGGGTGTCTTCTTTGGTGTCTGGCTTCCTTTGATCAATATTATGCCAATGACGATTCCTCATATCGTTGCTTTTTTTTTTTTTTTTCATTTCTGTGTCGCACTCCATTGAATGAAGGTACCATAATTCTTCCATCCTGCTGCTTTTGATTCTCTCCAGTTTGGGTGCTCAAAGCCAAAGTAGTGAAGAAGCACACTAGTAAGTAGATCAGGAAAAGATGTTAAATCAGATTATCAATACATCATTGCTTTTATTTTTCGTTCCCCACCTTGACACATCAAAGGAAGGCTGTCAGTAGAAGTTTCTTTTTTAAAAAATCTTTATTGTTGCAAGTATTGAAAGTATTACACATGTCCCCTCCCTATCCCCCATTGACTCCTTCCAGCCTTCCCCTACTCCCTGCCCTGGCCTTCACCACCCCATTGTCTGTATCCAAGGGCCATGCATATATGCATGCAAGTTCTTTGGTTGATTACCTTCCACCCACCCTCTCTCCCCCGCCTTCCCTCTGAGATTCCACCCTCTGTTCCATGCTTCCATGTCTCTGGATCCACTTTGTTCATCAGTTTATTTTGTTTGTTTGATTCCACATGTGAGTGAGATCATGTGATACTTGTCTTTCTCTGACTGACTTATTTCACTTAGCATGATACTCTCCAGGTCCCTCCATGCTGTCTCAAAGGGTAGAAGTTCCTTAGAAATGTCACAGATGGAGGGAGAATGTTTTAGATAATATGTTTGCACCGTCAGATCCACTCTCTTCCTTTCTCTCCCAAGCTCTGCCCGCCAGGAAGTTGACTGTATCAATGGGTCAAATCCAACAGGTTCCTTCATTTTCGGACTTCCTCTTGGATTCAGCAAATAGGAAGTCCAGGCTGGAGGTGGGGTGGGGAACGAAGTCAGGGTATTATTCCCTGGCTTCCTTGCTGGGGGTGGGGTCGTGGGGTGAGGGTGAGGCCATGGCTCATTGTGTTCCTCGATAGAAGTCACGGCTCTTCCTGAGGTACCTTCCAGGTTCAGTGACCTCTCCCAGCCTTCCTCTCTTTGGACCGAAGTGGTCATCACTCTGCTGATGCTAGCCAGGACTTTCTGCACTGCCCACTAAGGTTCACCTCCCCCTCACAATACACACCTCATAACCAGTCCTGTTGTAAATGAGCCCTTCTGGTATTATCCTAATTTGAGTTTGCCCACACTTTTCAGTTGGGTCTTGACTGGTGCAAATGTTTTAAATGTGTCTTGCTGCCCGGCCAGTGTAGCTCAGTGGTTGAGCATCAACCTATGAACCAGGAGGTCATGGTTCGATTCCCGGTCAGGGCACATGCCCAGGTTGTGGGCTGGATCCCCAGCGTGGGGAGCGCAGGAGGCAGCCGATCAATGATTCTCTCTCATCATTGGTGTTTCTATCTCTCTCTCCTTCTCCCTGCCTCTCTGAAATCAATAAAAATATATTTCAAAAAATTAATGTGTCTTGCTAAGCTCCAAAAGAAGGAAAAGTTGAATACCTGCTCTGTATCCCATCCCTCCACCCCCCACGCACACACACCACATACACCCTCTCTCTTCAGGGCCTTTGCAAGGACTTGATTCCTATTTTATTTTTAAAAGACTGTCCTGCAGGGGAGCACTCACAGAGGCAGAGGCAGTGACAGGCTCGCAGTTGCTTCCCCCTTTGCCCATCGCCCAGGGGCCGGTTGGTCTTGATCACCATCACGTTCTGAAGAGGAACTCAGCACCTCTCCTTGGGCTGGGAGGCTTGTTAGCTGCATGACTGCGTGACCAGGGCCTGGAGTCCAAATCTACAATCCCAGCTATGTGACTTGACAGGCGTGGCCTCCAGCCTGCCCTCCTTCCTTGGATCTCAGGGCTGGGAGGGCCCTGGATTCTCCCTGCCCCATCGAGGGCTGGGGGTTCAGGCTGGAAGTGGAAGGGGGAGGAGGAAGGTGGAGAGCGGGCCAGGTCCCCCGGAGCAGGTTTCCATGGAGCAAGTCTGAGTTCCCAAAGTCTGAAGAGGAACCCCAGCTCTGAGAGGCCAAGACTCGAGCGAGGCGTTCCTTAGCGCGCAAAAGCATTTTCTTCCCACACCATTACAAAACCCAACATGAAGCTCCCCACATGTATTATATATGTTTATATAAAACCATAACCCTCCCAGGATAACCATATGTGCTGTCAATTGTGTTAAAACGTTATTTCGGCAAATATGCTATGGAAATTGATAGGAGGCGGCGAATGCCACAGATATCACCCATGTCAAATATCTGTGTCCAAACATTCACTTGACTGACCCTGCAAGTAAATGAATAAACTTGGTAACATACTTATATGCAAAATACTATTTTGTAACCGTATAGATTAAATTCTATATACAATCTGAGGAATAATACTGCACACTGGCGGTTTGGGTCCCAGCCCCACCAGCATTACTCAGTATATCCTAACCCTCAGCTCTGCCTTTGGCAAACACCTCCATTTCCACTGGAAGGCGCTGTATCCTGAGCCACTGTCTGTCACCAGCTGGTGCAAAGGAAAGGGACTCAGTCTCGCGATGCTTCCTATGTGACAGAAGCGCCTTCCTCAAAAGCACTGATTTCGGATCTGCCTGGAGAGAGAAGAAAGGAAGCCCCGTGCCCGGCCCTCCCTGTGGGGCCCAGAATGGAAAGCGAAGGATTTCTCTCGAAGAAGAAGGAGGGCACGAGGTCGTCACCACAGGACCAGGATGAAGCAAAGGGAAATGAAAACCACCACGCCATTGAGTTTGACATGTAACTGCTTTTATTTTGTGATAAAAATGCTTTCATATAAATTTCATCTTAACTACTTTTAGAATGAAACTTTGAAAAGTAAAAACAAAGTGTGCATTTTCCTTACTATGCCTAGTTAGGAATATGCAGTCATTTTATTGGTTATGGGCCTTCTCATACAAACATATAATATCACCCTTAAGAGAAATGTACACAAGGAAGGAGCATAGTACCAGAAAGTTAGGGGTGGAGCCTCAGGGCATAGAACCGTCCAATCAAAGGGTCATCATGCATTCAATGTTATCGGTCAAGGCCAAATTCCTGAAGCCACCTGCCGACAGCACACTCCACCTTTGGTTCCTTTCTGTGCAAGAACTGTGGGCTACCAAACTTAATAGTAAGATGACATAATGGACTTGAGCATCATAGCTGGTGGCTCTTACACTAAAGACTTTCAGTCTCTTTTGCCCTCAAACCCCTCCCTCCCTCGCCATCAAGTTAAGTCAGCAAATGATGCTTCACACAAAACAGAAGAAATAAACAAATAAAAAAATCTATCCCCAGAGGATGACAGAAGAATCAAAGGAAGAATTTATAAAAATAAACCAAAAGTGGGGGGTTGACCTATACATGGTATAAAAGCTCTGTCCCCTTAAAAGTTCGTCTGCCATTCAGAACCAAATGAGAAGGTGAGTCTCCAACTCACCATCTCTTCTATTAGATATGATACAACTCAAAGGTCCTTATAATCTCAGAAACCGACCAGTGCCTGAAAGGCGAAGCCTGTGGTCTGTGACGGCAGCTTTCTCGTTCCTTCCCCGAAACCCAAAGGGCTGCACGGAGAAACAAGCGAGTGAGGCCTGCAGTGCTGGGAGAGGGAGGTTATCAAAGATTCAAGCTGCTGGATCAGAGGTGATGCTTTCGGTAAGCGGGGCCGGTGCGGGGCTCCATGGTGAGTCAGACAGGTGACCCCCCCACCTGTGAATTAACAAATGCGGCCAACGACAGAGTCAGCAGTTAGAGTGACAGAATGTTACACACTATGAAAGGGGCTGGTAGAGTTGCCACCTGAGAGAATAAAATGCAGAATGAATAGACAATCTGCTTATATTAGAGCAGAACTAATTCTTTTTCTTGGCTCATGAACTTGGGCAGGACTGAAAAGCATCCTTTGTAGACTTCCCTGCTAACAGACACACTGGGCTCCTCTGTACGGGGCCACAGGCAGATAAAGCAAGTAAGTGGGAGGCCCTGGTGAACACTCAGCCACAGCAGGAATGAAGACTGTTATTCACCCCAAAACAGAGCAGGCAACGCCCCTACTAATGTCTACCACCTGCTCCGGGGAACTGATCTCCCCAGTGCCATGACAGCATAGCACCAGGTCGATGTGACAATTATTTGCCGACTCAGGGAGAAGGGGGCCGGGGGCGGGGGGACTATCCTTTAGCTTCCTACTTCTGGTGTTACCTAGAACACTCCTGCCCCTGACCCAGGGTCAAGCAAGCTGCCAAGACCACAAATACAAAGAGCAGACTTAGGTGAGATGCATTTCCACACTGAACACGAGGGTGTCGAGGACAGTGAGTCTGTAACTGTCCATTGTCATCTAGACGGTGACTCTAGGAAAGAAAAATGTCCCTGATAAGCTTGTTAGTTACCTAAAAGGAGATGTCATGACTGCTTCAAAGGAAATGGAATGGTGGCAAGAAGTAGCAAGGGCTGCCTCGTCGTTCCTCCCTTTCCAAGGGACTGGCCTTGAACCTAGAGAGCAAGGCCAAGGCTCCATTTCCTGCCCTTGAAAATAAATCCCTGTGTTCGGTGAGAACCTACTGGGGGCACCAGTAACTCAGCCCCTCCTGTGCGGAAGGAAGACTGGTGAATGGGCCTGTGATCAGAAAGAGAATCAGGAAACGAAGGGAAGACGGCTGCCACGGGCTGCCCGGAGCCGAGGCCAGTTCCATTCTAGAAGGTGAGAGAATATCGTCTGAGAGATTTTCTTCTGTGAGGACCAATGGAAGGAAAGGCTCAATATACAGACAGCTTTGTCTGCTGGGTGAGTGAGGGGAGCCCTCGAGGGTTCTGCTGGCGGGGAGGCGCGCACAGGCTTCCCACGGGAGTCAGTGCGCTGCTGGGCAGGGAGGGGAGGCACCTGCCAGTGGGAACACATCTTGCATCAGTGAGTTTATCTCTTGGTCATTCCAACATTCTGAGTCCTGGTGGGTTTTTTTTTTTCAAGGGTCATAGTACCCAACTGCCAAGGGTAAAACTGCACGCTGACTAGGCCCACGAACAGAAAGACGGACTCTCACCCTTTCTCCCGTAAGGTTTCCATGAAGCCCTGCGTGCAGGCCAGGGAGCTTGGGAGCATCCTGAAGGGATCTCCTGTCCCAAAACGGGGTTCAAAGAAAAATATTTTGCTCCTCTTCCAGGAATGCTGTCAGGCAGGAGGATGCCGAATGTCCGTTTTCTAAAGAAACAGGAAGGTTTATGCTGAGAACCAGAACCAAAGTCACCCCGGGAGACCCCCAGGGAGAGTGGAAAACGGGAGGGAAAAGGCAGTGAAAATTACGTTCCAGAGCAGGAATGGTTAAAGGCACAGAGGCCGGGCCGGTTCCGTGCTGATGTGGCTGCGAACACAGACAGGTGCAAAACTCAAAGCACCAAACAGTCCGAAGAATGGCCAAGGCTGAGAGGATGAGACAGGTCAGTCCAGCTAGAATTCCAGGGATAATTCCCCGTGGAATCTTCTCATGGACAGGGCAGGAGCCCCCAGGGCGTACAGCGCAGTCCCAGCTGCAAGAATGTCTGAGCTACAACAGGCATCCGTCCATTCTCCAAGTAAAAGAGGGTAAACATGGTCCCAAGTCTCGTATTCATCTTGCATTTCCAACACACTTGGCTTGATGGGCAAGAGATTAGGAGGCGTGTCGCTCCCTCCCAGAGCCCTGCAGACACCCGCTGACGCTGGTGGGACTGCTTTCCTTGCAGTAGCTGAAAGGTAAGAGCGTCTCCTCTCTTCTGCCTCCAGAAGCTGGTCCCAGAGATTTCTTCATTTCTCTCCCGGATGACCTTCATTTGTCCTCAGCAGCATTTACAATAGGCAGTTCTGTGCCTGCACCGGAGGCAGGCTTTCACGCGTAAACCTGCATGTTGCTGCGTGCTGGCTCAGACATGTGTGTCCCCGGTCCGCGCGGACCTCCTCCGGCCCCCCCGGGAGTGGGGCTGGTGGTCACGTCTGACCAGTCAGAAGCAGAGTGGGGTGACGAACTTGACCACTGGTCAGGAGACTCCGGGGATGGGGTCAGGTAGGGATGCTCCCCCTGCAGGTGACCACTGTGGCTGGGCGTTCGCTCGGCGGCATTGGAGGAAGCGTAACTATGCTGTGAAGGGGGAGTGGGGTACTTGCCAACGGAGGCTGGGAAAGGGTGGTAGGTGGGGAGGATGGTCTGAACGACCTGCCCGTCCTGCTGGGGCATCACGGCAGTGGGGAACGCCATGCTGGGCAAACGAGCCATTTCTGGAATCTGGTACATGGTGGGCATGGGGCCTGCAGCAGCCGGAGGGCAGCTGGACTGAGGCTGGGGCGCCCCGGCGG
This sequence comes from Myotis brandtii, assembly GCF_000412655.1. Lineage (NCBI taxonomy): Eukaryota > Metazoa > Chordata > Mammalia > Chiroptera > Vespertilionidae > Myotis > Myotis brandtii. The sequence continues at coordinate 460,393 of NW_005370187.1, read as the reverse complement.
GTTGGGCAATCCCGCCTTTGGGGATTAGCTGGAAAGTCACGATGGGGGGCAAGGGCTCCCGGGAGGCGGTCATATGCTTCCCTTCCGGCGGCCTGCTCTGAGGAGCTATGCCAGGAGGGGTGCCCTCAGCTGGTGCCAGTACCATACCAAACATCTCATTGTACTGGCTCTCATTCATCTCCATGCGGTTCATCCAGTCTGCCGGGACAGGGACCGGATGCAGCCTACCCACGCTCCCCGCACTGCCACTGCCTGGAGGCACCATGTGGTGGTGGGACAGCAGCTGGCTCACCGAGGGAAGCACAGTGCCGGGCCCGTGCGCCAAAGGCTGGATCTCACGGAGGTTAGAGAAGGACAGTGCATGCTGTGCGTGGACAGGGGCGGGGGCCGCGGCCGCGGCCAGCATGGGGTTGGGCGAGGCCTGTAGGAGGCCAGGGGATGTGATCATTGGGGAGGAGGTGGTGTCGGAAACGTAGGTGTGAGGGGACTCGAGGGAATCGACGGGGGACAGAGTCACGGAGCTCTCCGACAGCTGGGCCTTGTCACTCAGCGACTTCTTCCTCCTGCCACCCTTGGCCTCCTTGGCCTCCTTGGCCAGGTTAGGGAGGCTGGTGGGCACGGCACTCTTGGCGTTGGGCCGTCTGGGCTTCTTGCCCATCGGAGTGTGTTTGAGGCTGAGGAAGGACCGGTTGGGCCCGCAGATGACGGGGGAGAGGGCGGAGGTCAGCACGGAGCCGGGAGGGCTCGGCGCCACGTTGTACTCGTCCAGCAGGCGCACGATGTCGTGGTGCATGCGCTCCCGAGCCACGTCCCGGGGCAGGCGGTCCATGTGGTCTGTGATGTCCCGGTTGGCAAAATGGTCTAAGAGGATCTTGGCGGCCTCATAGCTCCCCTCCCGGGCAGCAAGGAACAGCGGCGTCTCCTCCTGCAGGGAAGGCCCACGAAGAGCACAGTTGAATGAATGACTCTCTTGAGACCAGAGCCATGTTTCTCAATCCTTTTACTATCACCCTCCCCTTAGACATTTTTTCCCAAACTGCCCCCCTGCGTGAAATTTTAATGCCACCGATAGACTGTCTCTCTAGCTATGTGCTGAACGGATATCTATGCTTCAGGCGAAAGAGTACGATTATGTCACCCCAGCCCAGGAACCAATTTTGCCGGTTGCGGGCAGTGTCTCCTTAGGTGGGAATGTGTGAACTCAAGCACGCTGCTGAGGCAGAGCGTCGTAAAAGAGCACTGAGCTCATCAAAGTAGGCGAACGAGTTAGAAATAAGCAAGGCAGCAGGGGAGAACCTAAAGCATGTGCAGAGCAGGGAAAAGTAAAAGAAAGCGGAGAAAGGACATGCACAAAGAAGAACTAAAGTAGGGGGAAGGGAGAAGATGAGCCAGAGAGGGAAGCCTGACCCAAAACTCAGAGGAAGAAAAGCAAACAGGAAAGCACGTGGTGTCCGAGAGCAGAAAAGAAGAGCAGCAGGAAAACAAACAAGAGAAAGAAGTGAGCAAGAGCAGGGCAGGGCACAGCAGAAGGGCCGTCCAAGACGAGCGAGGCAGCGAGGCTGCACCGAGTCACGTGCAGAACGGCCTGCAGCAGGCTGAGTACCGCGTGGGCAGAGGCTCAGCCCCGGCCCCTCCCTGGGGGAGCCCGATGCCCTTCCTAAGGCTCCCGTCCAGCCCGCTTCCTCCTCTGTCTACACTGATCACAGGCGGAGCTGCGGGAGACAGGGGAGGCCTCAGATGCTGGGCGCGGCGGGGCCTGCCCTCCCGCTCGGAGCCCAGACTGCACCTTGTTGTCCTGCATGTCTCGGTTGGCCCCATTTTTCAGCAGCAAAAGTGTCGCCTCCACGTTGTTGACAGCCGCTGCCCAGTGAAGAGCAGATTTTCCTGCAAGAGAAACGTTCGTGTGAGCAGGCGGCATAGAGGACACGTCCCGCTCCTCGCATCGGGAAGTCAGTTCCCTGTGGGGTCCAAGGACAGACTCCAAGTATTTCCTCCTTCCCCCTGTTCTAGGAGTGCTGCGTGCAGGCTGCTCCGCCTCCAGAGGACCTCCCGGGATGAGGACCATTTGTCTGTGGTGCCCCCGCCCTCCACATGGCAGAACCGACCCTACCGCAGTGAAGACCGTATGTATGTATACACGCCAGAACGTATACTTAGGGTCTCTAACGGTGCCCCATCCCAGGGAATCCGGCTCTCATACATCCTCATGAGAGTGGCAGGCCAGGCAGCTCACACAGGCAAACCTTTCACAGACCTGCTTTGAGGCCCTGAGCCCTCCCTAACCATCCCTTCCCCTCTTCATCCATGCACCTCCCAATGGCTCAGCTCTCCAAGCTCATCATGTTAAGAGAAAGACTGGATGGACAGATGAACCTTCAGTGGGTTTGGACCTGAGGCAGGTCTCTAAGGATCAACAACCCTCCCCCTTAGAGGATGCTCTGCGGGTCAGAATCCCAACCCCGCCGCATCCCTACCGTGGTCGTCCACCGCGTTCACGTCTGCTTGGCAGTTGATCAGCTCCGCCACCATCCCCTCCACAGCCAGGCGCGCAGCCAGGATCAGGGGTGTGGTGCCGTCGTTCATCCTGGCATCCAGATCGGTCACTCGGTTGCGGATCAGGATCTAGAAGGGAAAGTACAGGAGAGAGAGTCACCTGAATGAAGAATGTAATGACACTGAGAGAAGGACCAAGGGCATCGTAGTGGAGGCCACGCTGTGAGTTCCTGGAGGGGAAGAAATGTCTTGTTCTTTTTGTGCCCGAGTCTCTACCAGGACCAATCAACAGATGTTTGTGGAATGAATGAATGAATGAATGAACGAACGAACAAATGTGCTGAAGACAATGGCTCCATGTAAGGTGAAGTCCTACTTTCTAAAGAAAGAAGGGGGGTGTGGGAAAATACCACCACCTCCATTATGGTGTACAGGATGCTTCCAATTTCCTCAAAAGGGTGCAATACAAGGGCATCAAGGAGCACACTGTGACTTCACGTAAAGAAAACCACAGAGGAGCCCGTGGAAGCCCACGTGGTCAGGTAAACCTGTAGGCAGAAGCTGACACTAGCAAAGGCTTCATCATAGGTACCACTCCCCTCGATCTACTCATCTGGGAGGCATTCTGGCACCTCAGAAAACCACGTGATTCGCACTCAGAACACTGCTGTCGGGTCTGTCACCCCCTGGCTACAGACAATTAGGTCAATTTGCCTGCCTCCCTTTTCCGGCTTTCCCATCTAGCAAGCCCGGCTCTGCCACCTGCTTTATTCTCTGAAAGAAGTACTGAGTGAATGTAATGGGATGCTAAGTGCCTTAACAAAGATAAGACACTGCAGATCATGTTCTTTACCTGGAAAACACCTTGGGCATCAGCTGCCACTGCAGCATGGAGAGGGCAGCGGCCCATGTTGTCCTGGGCGTTGGCGTCTGCACCTGCGTCCAGGAGACGCTTGGCGGCATCTGCCCTCGAGTAGCGGGCGGCCAGGTGCAGGGCCATCTCGCCGGTCCGGTCTGTCTGGGCCTGCAGGCTGGCCCCCTGGTAGACCAAGTCTGTGATGATGTTGGCAGACGAGTCCTCTGCGTCCTCATCTTCCTCACTCATGTCTGAGCTGCCTCCTCGGAGGGAAGCCAGCATCAGTGGGGTGCACCCATCTACAGGAAAGGAGAACCCAGGACTCAGGAGGAGAACGGCACTCGTGTTCAATTAACCCCGCTGTCAGACAGTTCAACATGAGTCACGTTATTCGACTGGGAAGAATCCCTGTGCTTCTGGTGACACTGGCCACCTGCTCTTCCACTGGGAATGGCCCCCCAGTAAAGGGCAGTGAGGCAGCAAGAAGGGTTCTTCTTGAAGTTAAACAAGCTTTCTGTGCAAGTTTCTAAGGGCTATGTTACTTTTAAATGGACAATTTAAAATATTCAGTGTTAATAGAGCTATAGGCACCGAAGTTTCAGCTAAATGAATTCTCCATTCCTCTGCTTTGGGATATGATTTTTCTGTTGTACTAAAATCTCTCTCGTCCTAGCCGGTTTGGCCCACAGACTGAAGGGTTGCAGGTTTGATTCCACTCAGGAGGAGAACGGCACTCGTGTTCAATTAACCCCGCTGTCAGACAGTTCAACATGAGTCACGTTATTCGACTGGGAAGAATCCCTGTGCTTCTGGTGACACTGGCCACCTGCTCTTCCACTGGGAATGGCCCCCCAGTAAAGGGCAGTGAGGCAGCAAGAAGGGTTCTTCTTGAAGTTAAACAAGCTTTCTGTGCAAGTTTCTAAGGGCTATGTTACTTTTAAATGGACAATTTAAAATATTCAGTGTTAATAGAGCTATAGGCACCGAAGTTTCAGCTAAATGAATTCTCCATTCCTCTGCTTTGGGATATGATTTTTCTGTTGTACTAAAATCTCTCTCGTCCTAGCCGGTTTGGCCCACAGACTGAAGGGTTGCAGGTTTGATTCCAGTCAAGGGCACGTACCTCGGTTGCAGGCTCGATCCCTAGCCCCTGTCAGGTTGCGTGGGGGAGACAACCTATGATGTGTCTCTGTCTCTCCTCCTCCCTTCCACTCACTAAAAATATCCTTGGATGAGGATTAATAATAAAAAACCCCCACCCCACCCCCACCCCCAAACACAAACAAAAAAGTAAATGAAATCTATCTCATATAATCAGCCCACTTGTTCGCAAGCACGCTGAGCGTGAAGCGGTGTGCGATCCTCCCCATCTGCTCCTGTGAGTTCATGTCTGCATGTCTGTATTCCTCAAGCACTGTCTCCTCACTCTGACTCAGCGCCTGGGAAACTGGCTGGGGGCACATCACCAAGCAGGGCAGACACGGGAGGGACAACACAGAACCCAGGCAGGCGTGGCCTCGTGAGGGAAGACTGAGTGCTGACCTGGGCCCCGGACGTTCACGTCCAGCACGTCCACCTCTTGCTCCGCCTGCGGGGGCGTGAGGGCCAGCGACGGGGTCCTGCGGATGTCTGCGGCCTCGAGGTGCTGCTGTGTCCACGGGCGTCGATCGATGGGGTCGTCTTCTGAGAGCAAAGCCTCGGCTTCAGCCTGAAAGGGGACGGCACGCCGGCTGTGAAGCTGCCCACCACCAGGAGCTGCGGACGAAGCTAGTCCCGAGCCTCCCGCCAGCTTCCCCTCAGCCCTGCCTCTAGCCCTCAGATCTGCACCCACGGCCGCCTCCCAGCTCCTGCTCACCTGTCCCGGGTCACCGTACACTTCTCCCACCTCCAAGCCCAAACTCTAGCCTCAGCCTTAATACCTGACGTGTCTACCTACCTAACATGCTATTTATAGGTCCCCTAGGTGCCATTTCCTTGCTTCTGGGCATCTGCTCACGCTGTTCCCTCTGTCTGCCAGGGTCCCTCCCAATCCTCTGATTAACTCCTACCGCCCCTTCAAATGACTTTGGACTTGAATTCCTCCTGTGGGTCCTGAAGAGCACTCTGCTCACCTCTCCTTCCTGACCCCGTGCTGGGTGCTCCTGGGCGCCTGCACCCCAGTCGCTACCACTAGACAGACTGAGGTTCCCGAGAACAGGGGCCACACCCTTCCCAGGGTTGCCTCCCTGTGCGAACAAGTGCCCGGCACAGAGCAAGTGCCCGGGAAATATTTGTTGAGCAATAATTATTATTATAATTTTAAACGCAGCTGCCCGTTACTGAGTATCTAGGATGGGATAGGAAGTAGGTGAGGCACTTTACTAGTACACGTACTGCTGTATTTAATCCCCACAACAACTCACAGAGAAAAGAATTATTAATATCCCTGTTAATAGCATTGTTTTACAAATAAGGGTAATTACATACAAGGAGGTTAAATAACTTGCCAGCTACCAAGTAGCAGAGTTTTGGACTTGACTCTGACTGTGCTCAGTGCATGCCGGTAATCCTCAAGGTCCACCTCCTCATGCTGATTTAGAATACCCACGGGATGCACACGTCCCAGCCACGTATAGCTACGGGCCGATGGCCTCCCTTTCCACCTCAGCCCCAGCCCAATCCACCTCTTACTTCTAAATGGTGTTAGTTCCTAGGTTCAAGATGAGGAGCCTCTAATGGCCACTGGCTTCTTCACTATTAATCCCACCCTCCCTTCCAGAGGGGAAATGCCCGACAGAGCAAGGGCACGATGGAGGCAGCAGGAAACTGTTTACACACCTCAGTCCTTACCCGGCTGCCATCTACGGCACTTCAGGAAGGAAGCATGCTTGTTGCCTGTTTTATTATTCTTAGAGTTCTTACTGAAAACACACAGAGGTCACCCAAGGCCAGCAATGACCTGGAGATCCCTGCCTTTCATGACCACCTGGAATAGCCGTGGCCCGGGCAACGTATAAAGAGGATCACTCCCATTTGGGACATTCCTGCTCCTAAGGACAGAAACGGAAATGTGACCCGAGCGTGGCCGATGGTGGCCAACTCACCTTGGCTTTCTTTGCCTGGGGCCCTTCATCGTCGACCCAATGCTCACTTGTTCCAGAACCTATCAGGTTAGCCTCTGAGACTTGCGTGGAGAGATTCCTGTTGGCCAGGGTTAGGAAGGGAAAACAAGAGAAGAGGCGTATCATCAACGGATCCGGAGGATCGCCACACCTGTCCCACCAGGACACACACTCCTCTCTATACTCGCTTTGGCCCCCAGGGATGGGCAGCATTTTACATCCCTTTACCGGAGTAAACATCCTTTCTTTCCTGCTGATCAAGAGCTTACAACAAAGGTGTGCCTTGCCCTGGCCTGTGTGCTCAGTGTTTAGAGCATTGGTCTGCATACTAAAGGGTCTCAGGTTCGATTCCGGTCAAAGGCATGTGCCTGGGTTGCAGGGTCTCTGGCCCTGTCAGGGTGTGTGCGGGAGAAAACCAATGATGTGTCTCTCCCACATCCATCTTTCTTTCTGTCTCTCTCTCTCTCTCCTCCTCCCTTCCACTTTCTCTAAAAATTAATGGGAAAAGATATCCTCAGGTGAGGATTAACAAAACAGAACAAAAAGTGTGCCTCAACACAGAAGCCGAGCACCAACGCGACAGATACACGTACAGGTCGGAAGCACCGGCCTCTGGCTGCTATTTCACAGCTGCTCAGGGGGCACCCAGAGTGTGGTCACGTGTGGCGATGTGGCCAGAGCTCAGAGCTAAAGGCATCACCCCCACGACCTGCCTGCCTGCTCTACCCCTGCTCATCACTGCTGTGAGCAGTGCTGCGGGCAAGCCGGCTTACTTCAGCCCCACGGCATCCTGTCCCACCGGCTCGCGACGCTTGTGATTGCTGGACTCCCGGCGAAGGGTGAAGCCTTCGGGCAGCCAGAGGGAGCCGTGCTTACGCTTCCGTTTTGCCATGATGACCACCAGCAGCAGAAGGAACAGGATGATGACAACAGCAACGGCAAGGAGATAGAGCAGCTGGGTGCGTTTGGGACCCCGGGATTCACCTGCAAGTACAAGCGACAGGAAACGTGCTGGTAAGACATCGACCTCCCCACACTAGCTTTACGTTTACCCCGAGGGCGGCTGGGAGCTCCCAGCCCTGAACAATGAAGAGCTGCACGTTGAGGAGTGTGCCCTTCCTCTTTGTCCCCAGGTGACGCCCCCCCATACCTTCCCTCTAAAGCAGTGCTACTCACTGACGACAGAGACCAGCGGGTAGGACAGGGTGCCCTGGATGGCGTGAGAGGCCAGAAGAGCTGCGGCTGCATCCGTGGTCTTGAAGCACTGGTCTGAATCTTGAACACACTGGCGGTTGTCGATTTCCAGAAATACCTTAGAGCTGTGGGTGCCCAGGGGAAAGAGGAGAAAGGGCAATGAGGAGTTAGGGAGGGCTGCACGAGCCTTCCTTGTCTCCTGCAGTGTCGGCCTCTCCGCTCTGTGGTGCTGCCTCCTCCAGAAAGGATCTCCTTCAGATCCTACACACTGATTCCTGCTTAGGGGGTGCCTCACCTTCCTGGGCTGAGTCCAGGCCTTCTGACTGAGGCAACACACAGCTGAGACGCCAACGATTGATACAAGAGAGAAGTCCCGCTAAAGGGATGTGAGGTGACCTGGCGAGAGGTTGGGGAGCCCAGCATCTGAGGAGGCCTCCCTGCCTCGTGCCTCGTGCTCGCTCCAGCCCACCTTGCAGATCCCCAAGATCAAGGCAAACCTTTAGTCTTAGACACAGATCCTGGGACCGTGCGTCTGTTTTACCTGGTGGGCTGTTTTATTTGTCTGGGCTTTGCATTTTCACAGATTACGTTATGACTTCCTCTGTGTATTGAAGTGCTCAGCTTTATAAAATTAAGCTTTAAGAAGCTCAGAGCCCGGCCGGCATGGCTCAGGGGTTGAGCGTCAACCTATGAACCAGGAGGTCACAGTTCGATTCCTGGTCAGGGCAGGTGCCCGGGTTGTGGGCTCAATCCCCAATGGGGGGCATGCAGGAGGCAGCTGATCAATGATTCTCTCTCATCATTGATATTTCTAGCTCTCCTTCTCCCAAATCAATAAAAATATATCTTAAAAAAAGCTCAGAAACCAAAAACCTACCCAGCCACCTCCTGGTCTGGATCCTCAGGAAGGGACCTGCGTGCCAGCCTCTGCTTCTTCAGGGCAGCCGGCTTCTCGCCGTAGTAGGGGTAGACCATGAGGTGCCCCTGGGGGTCCCGCTTGATGCGCAGGTTGGTGTGCAGCAGGGTGCCCAGGGCCCGCAGGAAGCTGCGCGCGTCCTGCAGCAGCTGCTCGGGGGGCATCAGCACCACGATCACCAGGGTCCCCTCGGCCAGGTTCTCCGGCCGGTCAGCAGCGCAGTCCAGCCCGTCCCAGCCGCACTCCTCGCTGTTGCAGCCCTGGTCGCAGTGGTCGTCCCGGAAGTGGTCTGCGCAGTACTTGTCGTACCTGGGCAGGGAGGCAGGCCGGGGGGGAGGGGCTCAGACGAGGCCGCAGCTCCATTTGGTTTTCCACTGGGAACTACGCTGGATTTTTCCTACCCATCTTCTGTGGCCCAGGTCAGGCCCCAAATGCCCGTGATGCCTTCCCTGGATCTCCCGCCCCTGCCATCTTAGAGCACAGAGTCTTCGCCACACGGCTTCAGGGGGCGCGCCCTGAACGAGAGACAGCACGTGCTCACTGTGCCACATGGGCTAGGGCCCCCTGCCAGCTCGTCATGTTTTTAAGTCAGAAACCAAAAACCTACCCAAACAAGAGGAAAATCAACTTGCCTCATGCTTCCTCTATTTCTGTCTGCACCGCCCCTGGCGAGGTAACCAGGGGCATTGGAAGTAAAGGTGCCTCCAGAACCTGGATACATAGCTCCGAGCCATCAAGACGTGTCCACGTGGCCTCTATCCTCCCCACCCACACTGAGTCCCAGCTATGGAAGGTGGGCAGGGAGGTGGGCATCCCACACAGGAAACCACATCTAACTTGTACAGCCTCTTTCAAATACTAGGAAAAGGAAATCGAGTCCCAGAACCTAAATGGTGCACAGTCCACTTCATCGGCACTCCCCTCCCTGACACCCTGTGGCAGTCACACCATTCGGCACAAGCTGCCACGCTAGCTCAGCAAGCGCTGAGGTGTCAGGAAGCGCTGGGTGTGCTTTGGCCATTTAACCGCTGGGTCTCGGTTCCCTCACCCTGGAAAGACCATTAACAACACCCACGCCTCACCAGGCTGTGGAGAAGTCATCAGGGACAGCTAACAGGACAGTCTCCATGTGACCCACAGAGCGCCCTGTAGCTGCAAAGCGAAGACCAGGAGGGCTGCGAGGCCTAACCTAGCTCCGCTTCCTGAAAAACCCAGCTGGGAAAGGTCGGGGGTGAGCAGGCAGAGGTACAGACCTTTCCATCCATCCTGCGGGCAGGTTACGTGAGAGGCTGCCTGAGAGTGGGCAACACCACTTCCAAAAGGCATTTCCCCAGGAGATCACGAGAGCAGCAGGTGAGAAGGCAGAAATAGGCAGAGAGAGGGTGGTTGTGCAAGGAGCATCCCTGGACCTCTGCCAGCCAGGCAGCGCCCCGGACGGCGTGCGGTGGGACGAGGCCGGCGCCAGGAAGCAGAGGGCCTCGGGCACCAGTCTGAAAGCAGAGGCAGGTCGGGCGGAAGCGCTGGAGTGGTTAGGAGCAAGAACAGGAAACCGAGGTGTGTTAGTGACAGTCGCCCTCCGCTTCGAGGGACCCAGGACCCTTACTTGCACGTCTTGCTGTTCCCCTGGCACTCGAAGTTGTCGAACAGGCACTCGGCTGTGTTGCACAGCTCGTCGCACTGGTTGTTGATGTAATCCCAGCAGGGCAGTGGGGAGGAGCAGTTGGCCCAGGGGTTCTCCATGGTGAGGGAGCAATCACCCCCGTCCCACTGGCAGGCGTGGCTGTTGCAGGCCTCATCGCAGACGCCGTCCCGAGCTTTGTCGGCACAGTACTGGCTGTGACAGGTGGCAGGTGGGGTGCTGGTGGGGGCCGTGTGGAGCTCGCAGCGGCTGCCCCGGAACGGCAGAGGGCACTGGCAGGAGTAATACGGGGGCTGGCGCTGCGGGAGGCAGCTCCCCCCGTGCTGGCAGGGGCTGCTGGCACAGCCCAGCTCGCACTCCTGGGGGTTGGGGCAGAAGCAGCGGGGCCCTGAGGGCGTGTGGACACACTGCTCCCCTCGCCTACACTTCACGTGTCCACAGCTGCTCTGGCATCTCGCCCCGGAGAACCCCTGCGGAAATCAGTGAACAAATGAGGATGGGGATCGATTCTTGAGGGCACGTCCCATTTCCCCTCCCCCGCCTTCGGCCACACCGCTAGGGAGGCTAAGATTCCTCCACGCAGCCAACTGGACCAAGTTGCAAGAAGAGACCTCTTCAAGTCAACCCTTGGGATGATGTGAGTTCTACCCACTTAAGATCATGCCCAAATTAAATCCACAGGTCGTGATGGGATAAGACGCAGGTGACACTGCATCTGCTAGCACCTTTCCTAACCATCGTTCCATCGCTTATGTAAGGCCTTAGGGGAGTGTGGGGAATCACTTCAGGAGTTCTGGGTAAATACACTTCCCCATGTCAATCATTCCTCCACTTCCTGCGCAGCCCCGGCCAGGGTGCCTGCACAGGCTTCCCCTCGGGGCCTCCACACAGTGATCTCTGTTTTAGGGAGGTTTCAGCCTCTGCCAGCGGCAAAGGGATCTGCACAGCAAATCGCTAAAATCAGGCTTCCTTCTAGTTTAAGAAGCAGTGGCTTGTTCCCAAACAGCCCCTGCTGAGGAATGCAAGTGAAGCTGCGTTTCCAACCATCTCTGCCCCCAGCTGGGCAGCGAGACCACCTCCAGCGCAGCACCCGCAGCCAGAGACAGCAGTCCTCTCTTCGGGGAGCATCCCCCACCGCGTGCGGGTTCCCTCGCTGCTTCCGAAGACCCACAGTCGCAGACTAGGGCGCCCACTGTGTCAATATCTTAGCTCTACACGGAAAACCCAAGCACTTTCTTCTAAGGGAGCTGCAATGGAGAAACCTCCCCACCAAGAAAGCCCCCCTGCAGCGTGGGAAGACCAGCTAAGCTCGGCTCGGTCAGACCGTATGAAGACAGCGTGCGCCTTCAGGAGGCAACATGGCCCTTACCGGGGGACAACGACAAATGAAACCATCCGGCATGTTGCTGGCCACGGCACAAGTCCCTCCATTCAAGCAAGGCATCTGGGGACACACATCGACGAAAGTTTCACAGTGACGACCTCAAAAGAGAAAATGAAAAGGAGCTTTAGGAGACAGAAGTGTAGCTGCAAGTTACTGAGCAGAGCCCTGGGAGAGTGTGAGCGAGCCCAGGGTCAGAGGTCAGAGGTGGGGTGGGAGGTATGAGCGCTCAGGTCTCAGCCACAGAGACAGGGAGAAGCACGCACCGACCTCATGGTGCCTGACCCACCCCCTCCCCTGTCTCATCTACACGACAAGCACGCCTGGCCTACATTCCCACCTGACTCACAGAACAGGATGGATATGAAAAGTGACTCTAAAACCATCACCAAAAAAAAAAAAAAAAAGGAAAACGACATAGCTTCTTAGTGAAGGCATTTAACTGTCATAAGTCAAAGGAAACATTTAGCAAAACTGTTCACTGCATTTTGTTAACATCGTCTACTTCACAGGAGAGACTTCCCCAGACCAATACATATAAATGTTGATTTGCAATTTATAGAGAATTTTCATCCATAACATCTCTTTTCAATCATTTTTTAGCCTTTCTGAAGCCCAATTGGTGCTGCTTTAAAATACAGCTTAGCTTTCCAGAGTTCATTTCCCCACTGGTATTGCTCAGAGGAAAAGAGCTCTGTGGATGGATGCTGGTGATGGCAGCACAGCAGCGTGAACGTACTTACATCACTGAGCTGTGCACTTAAAAATGGTTAAGATGGTAAACTTCACGTGTATTTTATTGCAATTAAAAATGTGATTTTGCTCAATTACTCCCAACATTCTATTTTTTTATATCTCTGCTACATACTAGTAAATGTATATATACTACATATGTCTGTGTATGTGTGTGTGTGTATATATATATATACCAATGTTTAGCAAAAGAGAAAATGTAGAGATTGTAGACTGACTATAAAATCTATGGAGCACAGACCTAAGAAGAAACTGGGCCCTGACCGAAGCTGGTCTAGTTTTCCTGCCTAAGAAAAGCTCCCTCGGGTCTGGGTGGGCCCCATGGGCCCCGCCTCCTCGTGGAGAGGCCTCACCTGTGAAGGCGCTGCGGCAGACGCACATGTAGTCGTTGGTGAGCTGTATGCAGTCCAGGCTGCCCTCCGAGCTGCAGGGGTTGGACAGGCATTCGTTGATGTCCCCCTCACACCGCTCTCCGGCAAAGCCAGGCAGGCAGCGGCAGCTGTAGCCCCCGATCTTATCCACACACTGCCCACCGTTGAGGCAGTGGGGCCCCCTGGCACAGTCGTCAATGTTCTCTTCACAGAGCAGGCCTGCGGGGAGAGGAGAGCGAGAATTAGGACCGTTCTGGGAACCCAGCTCTCCAGCAAGGGTTTTCATTCCATTCATTTCCCCACCTTAGGGGGACGAGACTTGGCAAGTTTAAAAATACACATCAGCTGGTAAATGGGAATCATTTATTCAAGAGGCCACTGGCTGTTTTCCCTCGAAGCTCCAAGAAATCTCGCCACCAGGCTAATGTTGTTGCAAAATTCTATGATTTCCACATTCTGTGTTTCATGGAATATCAGATGTCAGCAAGACCCAGACAGCACTAAGGACATGAGTCAGAACCTCAGAGCCAGGCAAGAGACAAGTGAATGAAACGGCGAGTTACCAGAATTCAGAACTAAATGTCTGATTTTTAATGCCTCCTCCCAACATTAAAATTGCATTTGTAACTTAGAGAAAGCCCTGGACAGAGAATGGGTAAGGCTGATTTCCTACCACGGGTGCCTGGCGGGCAGGAGCACTTGAAATGGTTCACCAGGTCGACACAGGTGCCCCCGTTCTGGCATGGCTGGTTCTGGCACTCATCCACCTCGTACTCGCAGTTGACACCCTGGTATCCTGGGACGCACTGCCAGGGGCAGACAGAAGGACAAGAAATACTGGACCATCGTTGGAAACAGACCACGAGAGCAAATGACATCTGGCACGATGACATGACCTCTGCCCCGCATCCTGGCTCAGGCATGTTTCTGACATCACCCCCCTCCCAACCATCATCCTGTGCGGGGCTGATTGCCGCCCACCCGCATTGACCTCTTCCCGCTGAAGAAGCCACCATAGTGGATGGCAAGGACTGGATCCTGAGGGATGTTTCAGACAGGCCCTCTATGCAAAACTCCTGTCCCTCCTGTGGGCGGTTGTCCCATCTTTAAAAGATGCATTCATTCCCTTGTAGGTCATGAAGATGCTATGACTCAGCCAAGTAGTTGTGTGGATGGTGGTAAAGGTACTGCATTTATTCATCTCCAGGTTCAGGCAGTGAATACTGGCTCTGAATGTTAAAACGAGCAGAGGCAGCCCCAGGGAAGTGAGATGGTTCCAGACCGCTGAAAATAGCTTGCTACAGCTACGCTAACTTACGGCACAGGGGACTGAAAGAAACAAATGTATACTTTCACAGGAAACACTGGAATGGTGTTTTGTTAAAATTTGTAAAAATAAGACATATGCAGCTAAATTCAATATGCTGGTGTTCACAATAGCTGCACCATCTTCCGGGAGGTCTCTGCTGTGTGCCTGCCTCTTACCTCACATCGGTATCCACCAATGAAGTCCCTGCAGGTGGCTCCGTGCTGGCAGGGATTGGACGCACACTCGTCCAGCTGCTGCTCGCAGTAGCTCCCGGTGTAGCCCAGGGGGCACTGGCAGTGGTGCGAGTTGCCGGCATTGATGCAGACGCCCGAGTGCTGGCACAAGCGGTCGGGGGTCACCCCTGGGGAACCAGAGGAGGAAGACATGTCACAGAAGACACAGGAAGTGTCAGGTTCAGACCAACTCTGAGCAAACTCATCAAGCCAGTGGGCACATCGGATTTTATTCCCGTCTAACTCAGGGACCCTGACATCGGATATGTGTTGAAAATAAACAAGCCCTGAAAGTGGCACATGCCTTCGTTTCACTTAAAATACAGTTCTTGTTCTTATGAAAATATAGTGACATAAAACATTATGTGAGTTTTAGGTGCACACCATGATAATAATTCATAATTTATATATATATCTCATGAAGTGATCACTGTGATAAGTGCTGTAACCATCTGACACCATACAACATTATGATGATATTACTGACTATATTCCCTAAGCTATAAACTACATCCCCATGACTTTTTTATTTTATAACTGGAAGTTTGTACCTCTTAATCCCCTTCATGTTTTTATTTTTTTTAATTTTTAAAATATATTTCTTTATTGATTTCAGAGAGGAAGGGAGAAGGAGAGAGAGATAGAAACATCAATGATGACAGATAATCATTGATCCCCTACTGGGGATCGAGCCCGCAACCCAGGCATGTGCCCTTGGCCGGAATCGAACCTGGGACCCTTCAGTCCACAGGCTGACGCTCTATCCACTGAGCCAAACCGGCTAGGGCTCCTTCATGTTTTTAACCCACCATCCCTCCAACAACCATCAGTTTGTTCTTTGTATCTATAAGTCTGTTTTTTTGTTTTTTGTTTTTAGGTTCCACATATAAGTGAAACCATATGAAAAGACAACCTACTGAGTGGGAGAAGATATTTGAATCATATATCTGATAAGGGATTAATATCCAAAATACATAAATAATTCATATAACTCAACATCAAAATTTTTATTTTTAAAATGAGCAGAGGACCTGAATAGACATTTCTTCAAAGAAGACACAGAGATGGCCAACAGACATGAAAAGATGCTCAAGATCACTAATCACCAGGAAAATGCAAATTAAAACCACAATGGGATATCACCTCACACCTGTCCAAATGGCTATTATCAAAAAGTCAACAAATAACAAGAAATAACAAGTGTTGGCACGAATGTGGAGAAAAGGGAGCCTTTGTGCACTGTTGGTGGGATTGTAAACTGGTGAAGTATGAAGGTTCCTCAAAAAATTAAAAATAGAACTACCATATGACCCAGCAATTCCACCTCTGGGTATTTATCCAAAGAAAACAAAAACACGAATGTGAAAAGATATATTCACCACTATGCTCATCACAAAATTATTTACAACAGCCAAGCTAAGGAAGCAACCTAGGTGTCCATTGATAGCCGAATGGATCAAGAAGAGGCATACAAATACATTTCTTTTTTGGAATCTCTAAGCCTGTTCCTCTGCCCTTTCATCTCAGGCCCTTTTGCCAGAGCCTTGCCACACCGTACTGCCTGCCCTCCCCTCAGCCCACAGTAACAACGCCTGCCCTAAATGCCACTGGCCAGTCAATACTTCAGGGAATGGCCCTTGGGCCTGAGGGGCAGAGCTTACCTCTTCCCTTGGCCGCCACCTCACAGGAGACATTGGGCACGTCGCAGTAGGCACCAGCCCACCCAGGTGGACACAGGCACCAGGAGTGCGCTTTCTCCTGAATGCAGGTGCCTTTGTTTTTACATGGAGACCGACTGCAGAGGTTCACCAGGGTCTGAAACAGAGGCACACACATGTCAACATCCACACACCGGAAACGAAGAGAATAGGTTACGCTGCATTTTAAGTAATCAAAGAAAAACATGTTAATTATTTTTTCCCAAAAGCCGTCACCCAACCTGCCGGTGTGGCTCAGTGGTTGAGCATCCACCTATGAACCAGGAGGTCACGGTTTGATTCCTGGTCAGGGCACATGCCCAGATTGTGGGCTCAATACCTAGTGTGGGGTGTGCGGGAGGCAGCCGATTGATGATTCTCTCTCATCAATGATGTTTCTATCTTTCTCTCCTTCTCTCTCCCTCTCTGAAATCAATAAAATTATATTAAATAATAATAAAGCCCTCATCCAAGCCTTAAACTAGACCCAGTGTCCTCAAGTAATCTAATCATTTTATATAGTCCAATTCCTCTTAGCTCTGCTATTTAAACAGTTCTTACGAGAGAAATTGAAGAATTTGAGGAAGCCCAATAGGTTAAGCTATTCCCTACATCATGATTATGTCTGGATATAGGGTCACACTGTCAGGCTAGAAAGCAAGAGTCAAGCTGTCAGACAGGTACACGTCTCCCCGTGCCAATCCTGTGCGAGGAATCCACGGGGGTCTCGAGCAAACCTGTCTGTGATGAGCATGATCTTAAAGCCTGTTATTAAGCCTAAAAACTGTCAAACAGCTTGTTTCGAGCGGAGAAAATCAGGCTTATGAAAAAGTGAGGCAAAGAGTGCAAGCAGACTTGGGCCTTTCTCCATTGTTCCATGTGGCCTCTGGGAGGCAGGAAATTCACAATACAGACGGTTTGTGAAAGGAGGGGCCGGCGGGGGAGGGCAGAGTGCTCCACCAGCATTTATACTCTCACACTGTGAGAATGAGCAGAAACCCAATGAGGATGTCCCCGACCCTCAGAATCCGCAGCAAGCTATTTAACATGCAGAGGCGGTAACATCTGCACGTCCAATATGGACAGAGCCTTACTGAAGGGCACCTGTAAGGCTCGTTAAATGTGGCCGTTCATTCCCGAATTCTTGAGAGTTCTGTGATGCTATCATTTTACCACGGTTTTAAGAGGTAAAATAGCATAAAATTACACACAGTGCTTGGTATGCAACCTTGGAAGAGCTGGTTTGTCCCTCCGGGACTTGGTTTCTCCGACCATGAAATGAAAGGCTAGACTAGTTGGTTCTGAGGGGTCCTTCCTAAGAGTCCAGAAAAATATAACTTAGGAATTTGCATTTGAAAGATGTGTGAATAGCTTGGTTGGAGGTTGTCACAACATTGTAAGACCTGACACTTATCCCCTTAGATATAGCTGACCTTTAAATTTTAATTTTTTAATTGTTCTTTTTTCCCTTTCTGTATTTCCAATGTAAACAATATCTATGTGCTTACTTCCCACATGTATTTGTCTGCAGTTCTCAGTCTGTTAACAACAATTTTTTTTTTATTGATTTCAGAAAGGAAGGAAGAGAGAGAGAGCTAGAAACATCAATGATGAGAATCATTGACTGGCTGCTTCCTGCACACCCCCGACTGGGGATTGAGCCCGCAACTTGGGCATATGCCCTTGACCGGAATCGAACCCGGGACTCTTCAGTCTGCAGGCTGATGCTCTATCCACTGAGCCAAACAGGTTAGGGCTGTTAACAACAATTTTATTGTTTATCTGGCTAGTGTCACTATTTTGCAATTTACTAGCTACTAAGAAGTTAACCTGATTTATCTCAGGGACAACCCTGAGTTCTAGAATTTTCTCTTTCAGGAGGGGCTTATGTACCTAGAAAAGAAATAGGTACAGAACTTTGCTACTCTGAGGAAGCTGAGTGAGTGGGCTGGAATTTAATTACCTGACAGTTTTTCCCAGTGTAGCCCAAGGGGCAGGTGCAGCGGTAGGTACCCAGGCCATCCACACATATTCCTTCATTCAGGCACGGATGAGAGTTGCATTCATTGATCTCTTGGAGGCAGTATAGGCCAGTGAAGCCCACAGGGCACAAGCAAGAGAAGGAATTAATTCCGTCGACACACGTGCCCCCGTTGAAACAGGAGCTAAGGAGCAAACAGGGAGAGCGCCATCAGCGGGGTGATCTGGTCCTCTGACCTGCTATTTAAAAAGCAAGGTTCCTGGAACCTAAGATGCTACGGAGGCCAATACTCGTGAGCATCCCAAACCCCTCCACCCAGTAAATTTTACCTTTTTCCAAACTAGACTGGTTGCCCCGTGGCCTTGAGTCCCAGCTTCCTATCCACAACCAAGAAGCTTAAGTATTTAAAAGGCTGAGTTTATGAGCAATTCCCAGAGAAAGTGAAGGTTTCCAAATTTTACCCAGTCCTTCTATATCACATTTCATTTTATCCCTAAGCCAATTTCATTTCTAAGAAAAGTGCTAAACAGAAAGCTCTTGATTCTAGATTTCTTTATGAAAAAGAAACATAGCAAATTTGCTAATAAGTAAAAAAACACACACAAAAAAAACAGCCTCCCAGAAATTACTTAAACAGTGATGACACATCTGTAAAGAAATAAGAATTTTTAAATTGTCAACTAATAGGAACGAAAGACAAAGAGGAAAATTTGTCTTTTGTTCAGAATTACAGCTCTTCCTGTTTCGCTAAGCAAGAAATAAATGATGACCCACCACTAAGCTTGTCAGCCCCTGACCTTTGACCTGCTAACTACACATCTACAAGGAATCAGGGCTGGGCAACGAGATGACTATGGACTGGGACCCACATGAATGCCTTGCCCCTGCCCCGCAATCCCAGTGCTGTGCCCCCCCTTTCTGGAGTGTATGGGCGCCCACCTCTCGGTGCACTCGTCGATGTTGTTCTCGCAGTGGACTCCGTCAAATCCCACCGGGCACTTGCACGTGTAGCTGTTGACATAGTCGGAGCAGGTCCCTCCGTTCTTACAGGGTTCGCTCAGACACTCGTTAATGTCTGTCTGGCACTTGTCCCCGGTGAAGCCCGCAAGGCACAGGCAGGAGAACGTATTCACTCCATCGACACATGAGCCTCCATTCTGGCAAGGATCTAAGCCATTACACACGAGAATTAGAGCTCCAAACAGCAGCAGCAATTTAATCTGAGACTCATAAAGGTGGGCGACTTGTACTGAGTCCCACTAAGAGCAGTAACCTAGGAACTCAGGGAATGCTTCAAAGAGATTCCTCTGCCTTAACTCCCAAAGCTACTAGCTTCGAAAAGATTTAAAACACTAATATTAAGGACACATGATAAACTGTCGGGGTGGCCAGTCTCAGACCTGAGAGGCAGTTGCCCCCGCCAGCTCTTCTGTGGCCCCTGAGTGCTTTCCTACCAGTCTCAGACCTGAGAGGCAGTTGCCCCCGCCAGCTTTCCTGGGCCCCCGGGCTTAGGAGCCGGCTGGCATACTCACTGGCGAGGCAGTCATCGATGTCCTCCTCACAGTCCATACCGCTGAAGCCCGGAGGACACTCGCACATGTAGCTGCCCTGGGTGTTATGGCAGAGACCACGGTTCAGGCAGGGCTTGGAGACACACTCGTCAATGTCAATAGTACACCGCTGACCTAGAAACACAGGGCAATGCGTAGTCCAGTCTGGGGACGCGGATTCCACAGAGATTATGTGGCCTGAGGGGGATGGGCTACTTCAAGGGCATTCTGGTTGGTCCCCTGCTTTGGGAAGTCCCTTAAGGCCTCTGTGGCCCTGGCAAGCAGCTGGCCAGGTGCTAAAATTCCCTGCAGGACATCATGGTTTCAGGCTCAGGCTGGAGTCTTCCAGGCACCAGAGGACCCCAGAGACACGCAACGTGGAAAGGCTTTCTAAGTCATTCCCATTAGCAGCTCCTGTCCAAAGCCTGTGTTCTGGACAAAGACCAGGGCCTTCCATTTATTCTGATGACCTGCCCACATGAAAAAATGTTTGGTTTCTCCCTTCCCGGGTTGTTACCTTGCCAGCCAGGGGCACACAGGCAGGTGTAACTCTCGAAATTGGGCGCCTCTCTGCACACAGCAGCATTCTCACAAGGGTTTGGGGAACAGGGAGCCAGCACCGTCTGACAGTTCTTGCCTGCAAAGCAAATGACAGAGTTCAGGACAGAAAACCAGCCACGGAATTGGAAATTTCCCAGATTCTATACTGAAGGAGGCTCTCTGAATGCACGTCCACAGCAGTGGTGAAGAGCTTTGGAAGCTGAGAGACCTGCGGCCCCTGAGTCTCGGCTCCGACTTTATTACTAATGCGAGGCCTCAGGCAAGTTACTCATTTCCTCTGAGCCTTCCACATCAGTAAAATCGAAATCAGGATAGCACTCATAGAGGCTTTTGAGGATTCAATGAAAAAATGATCAGTAAGTGCTTATTAGTTAGAGCCTGGCACACAGAGTGAGCACGTGACAACGGGGGGCTGCTGTCATCGTCCTGCTATCACGAGTAGCTGGATGCATTTGACACCTGCCTCAGTCGGGAGTGACAGCTTCTGCATCTCCACAGCTAAGATTCAGCTACTTGGAGGCTTAGCCACACAGACGCACTTCGTGTGAGCAGGGAAGAAGCCACCACAGTACGGCCTCCTATTCCTCTCAGCCTCACTGGCCCGTTCCAGAAGGCAGTGAGGTTGACCAGAAGGCCCCGGAGGGAGGCAACAGGGAAGTGATCCTGAGTGCCTAGCAACATGTCTCCTTATATCGACAGCAACAGCATGACGTCAGTATCTGCCCACCAATGTTTTCTGCCTCAGTATGCTGAATCCAAGCTTCCAGACACAAAAAGGATGCTCTTATTAAAAGGGAGATGAGGTAGATTTTAAAGTCAAGTTGCAACTAACTTGATTTAAAATTTTATCCTAAAATTTTATATTCAGAAAGAAGAACATTACCACAAATTTTCACCAATATCCCCAAGCAGCTTTTTAGTGTGTCTGGTCAGAATAGTGGCTCACAGGGAGGGCAATGTTGCTTAGTGGCCTTCATGCGGGCCAAACTCAATGCCAGGCAGAAGCCTTAGCCACACTCAGCACTGAGATTTCACCTGCACAGGCTTCCAGTCTAATATAATTAATTTCTCAAAGTTCACACATAGGAGATTCTTTTATTGGCATCCTAATCTAAAGCAAAACCGACAGCTGGCACAGAGTCAAATATGCTTATAGTATCTGCATAGCAAGAAGACAGAACGAATAATTTCAACATGAACAGTACACACAAGTCACACCCAGGCAAGTCTATGATGTGGTTGCATAGAGTGACGTCTGCCTACATCTCCCCACAGCCGTCAATATTGAGTCTATGGTTGTGAGTAAGATGATCTTCTCACTGCCAATGAGTGTGGTCAGCACTGTCGCTGTGAAATGAATGACACGGTGGAGACTGTCTTTGTCTGGGGAGAGCTGGGGATCTCTGATAACTCTGATTTTACCCACCAGGCTGGCTACATGCTGTTTCCCTACATGAACATGCCTTCTAAAGCGGGGCAGAGGGAACAAGTAGCATCAAATCTTCCAGGTCACAGGGTCATGCTCAAGGCCACTTGCCGCTCTACACCGCTCAGAGTCACTAGTCACAGCTACTGTGCACAGCCCAAGGCCAAGGCATCCCGCCCGCATGCTGCTCACTGCAGAACATGCAACGCCATCCCCCATATTTGTTTTGTTTCCCAGACATGAAGAAAATGGGATGACGAGGAGGTAAACAAGCCACACAAATACAACCAATCACAGGATGGCAGTAATGAGGCAGGAGAACACAGCAGACATGTCCAAGCACACTCCTGAAATACCACCCGAAACAAGGACCACCTGGCATACAACGGAGGCATAGCACGTCTTCTGTGTGTGAGCGCCATCCAGGGCGTTATCTCTCTGAATGAGACGCAGCTGTGTGGACTGGGAGGAGAAGAATGGCAGTTAAGAGGACAAGCTCTGGGTTTAGAGAGTTGGGGACAAATCCTAGACCTACCACCCCTCTCTGTGACCCTCAGCAAGTAACCTCTCTTGCCTCAGCTTCTTCATGTATAAAATGGTGACAGGAACTTCTACCTGTAGGGTTATTGTGAGCACTAGAAGAAATAATCCAAAGTGTATAAAGTATCTGGCACATAATAAATTAGCAATAAGTGGTAGCCTTGTTATTGAAACCAAGACAAAGAGCATGGTCCATGGAGACACTGCTCCATTCACAATAATGGACTAAACCATCAGCTCTGCATCAGTTCCAACCACACACGATGAAAAAAATTTCAAACCCTAAAGAGCCGAGAAGGCAATGAATCTCCCAGCACTTGCATGAGGGAGGTCACAGTGATTTCTCAGAGCTCCAGATCCAGTGAGTGAGGGCAGGACACACGACCGGCGAGTCCTCCGAGCAGCAGCCCCACAGATCCCACCTCTGAGACTTCAAGGTTTGGAGTGACAAGGGAAGATGAGCATCCCCATGTCCCCGCACTTTCAGGGCTCACCTGTGTAGGGCAGCACGCAGCGGCAGGTGTAGCCACTTATGTCATCAAGGCAGGTTCCTTGGTTCAGGCACGGATTTGAAGCACATTCGTTGATATTCACCTGACAGTTATAGCCTGTGGATAGAAAAGGGGAAAAACCCAAACCGTGAACCTTTCTGTTAGCCTCCTATTATCTGAATTACTAAGCGATCCTCTCAGTGGTAAACATGAAACACCTCAGAAACTGCATTCATTTCTTCAGGCCACCGGAACATCTGTTCATTGGTTTCAGTGACAAGTCCCTGACATAGAGCAAGTAAAAAACAGTGCTTAGTTAAGATATGTTCTGATATCTTGAAAGTCTAATGCACCCTCAAATATGGTACAAATAATTTCTCAATAATGAACCAAGAAATTCATTAAGAGCAAAAATCTGCTGCTTAATCTAAATATAAGCTCTTTGTACACAATGTATCTGGTCAGGGCTTAACAAGGGGGTATGGGTTATCGAGGGGTGACATTCTTGAATACATTAATCAAAGCCTCCGAGTTATGCGCCCCCTTCCATCGATGTGGTAAGACTTCCTGAGGTCACAAAGCTGACTCCTCCTGATCAAGATATGAATTCTACTCCCACTCTAAAAAAGAGAAAAGAGGCACTTACGGGGACAGGAAAGTACCCAGCTATTACACACCTTTGCACCTTCAATAAAGCCTTAAAATAGAGGAATTAGAGCACTGTAAAAATGATCTGGGAGTGCAGAGGGCTGGCTATTCAATAGTCATACAAATATGGACTGTACATTTTGATTTTGTTTGATCAGTAAGTCTCAATGAGATAAAGACATAAAAGTGCTTTTAAATCTATACGCTTCTTCGCAAATGTAATATATCAGTAAATTAATAACTAAAATACGGTTTCAGAACGTTTTCAACTAATCAAATAAAATGTCCCTGAAATATACTGCTGATTCGCAGTAGCCTGGCACCGCTTTTTAAAAAATATATATTTTTATTGATTTCAGAGAGGAAGGGAGAGGGAGATAGAAACATCAATGATGAGAGAGAATCATTGATTGGCTGTCTCCTGCACGCCCCCTACTGGGGATCGAGCCAGCAACTCAGGCATGTGCCCTTGACCAGAACTGAACCTGGGACCCTTCAGTCTGCAGGCCAACGCTCTATCCACTGAGCCAAACCAGCTAGGGCCTGGCACTGCTTTTGAGTGGGGAACTCAAAGACTAAGTGAATAGAGCAGTCCAAATATAAATGATTTACCCATGGATTTCTCTCTCATGAGTTTCCAAGAGAAAACTAATGGCAGAAATACAACAGTAACAACCCAAAAATTATTTTACACAATACCCCCCTTATTCTGTATTTTTCCAGAAGGCCACGGAGAACTATGTATCTAAGAGTATCTCACTGTGTGAAATAATTTGCTGGAAGGTTTTGAACACATGAATCTTTCCATATTACTGCTGTAGGAATTACAGCAAGACAGTATTTTCATTCTACTACCAATTTCTCTTTTGAATTATCATAGAATCAAGCCTGCATCAAGAAGCTTGCAATTAGAACACCTGTCCAAAGTTGTGTAAGTGAAGTCCCGGCTGCTCACCTTCAATAGCTCACCTCTCTGCTAGGCTGAGAGTAGAATCTATATCTATTTATGTTTTTACTGCCCAGTGCCTTATAAATATTAGGTGCTCAAATTATGTTTGCTGTGTGAATGAACAGAGGAAAAAAGGAAAGAAAGAAGTGAGCCAAGCAATACGCAACAACCAAAGGGCAGGGAAGGGAGATGGAAATATGCACTTTTGCCTTCACCTTTAAAGCCCTTCTTGCAAGTACACCTGTATCCATTCACCAGGTTGTCACAGGTTCCTCCATTCTGGCATGGATTGGAAAGGCATTCATTTTTGTCCACTTCACAGTTGATGCCGACCCA
Source organism: Myotis brandtii (assembly GCF_000412655.1). Lineage (NCBI taxonomy): Eukaryota > Metazoa > Chordata > Mammalia > Chiroptera > Vespertilionidae > Myotis > Myotis brandtii. The sequence goes on along the minus strand of NW_005370187.1, from coordinate 435,968 downwards.
GCCTGCATCACAGAGGCACTTGTATCTGAAAGAAGACAGAATTCTTTACTATGGGGAATGAAGGTACAATTGAGTCAGAGTTGAATACAGGACATGGTGAAGAAATGAGGGAAAGAGGAGATGAAGGTAAGCTAATCTCAATTCTACTCTCTAGGGACCTATACGTGGGTCACCAAGAACACAGTGTGGATCAGGAGGGCCCATCTGGAGTTAAATGATCTTCCTTCCTGGTGCTTCCCTGGTTCACAAAGATGCTAGAGAAACTAATTAATTACACTGAGCTTTCATATGTAAAGAGCATGGTTGGTACAACATATTGGACCAATCTGAAAGACACATTAATACGGATAAATCTGCATAGTTTTTTTTCCTTATATATAAAACTAGGGGGTGGGGGTGGCCGGGGAGAGGTCAGTGGGGGGAAAGGGAGACTTACGTAATACTTTAAAACAATAAAGAATTTAAATTTTAAAAAACAAAAGCAAAACTAAAGTAAAGCAAACCTTAGGGTCATTTGTTTCTGAGGCAAAACAGACACCCAGGAAGTAGATTAGTATCAGGGACTCTGAGCCACTCTGAAGATCTCCTAGAATGCCTGACTTCTGAGATATGTTTTGTTCTGACCAGAAACCCTGCCACAGAAAGCACCCAGCGTACTGAGCAGAAAAAGGTCCAAAATGAAGGTATTTGAAGTACATGGACATTGTTCACAATTTGAATGTCATTAGGACTTAGAATGTCGTATCAGGAGATCGTGGCCAGATGTCTGGAGCTTCTTAGGAAAAATGTGATAGGTTGGGATGCTTTGAAGGCTGCCCTACTCTGAAGCAGGAATACTGAGAAAATTCATCTTGGAAATGACTTGATTTCCCATTTGCCTCTAAACACCCTCTTCATTCTTTCACTTGCCAAAGACTCATAAAACAACCCTGAACTCCCGCCACATGCTGCCTACCCACACAAGGAAGACATTCCTCCTTATTTTCCTCCTGTTCAGTCATAGGAGGGAAGGACAAGGAGGCAATTTGGAAGACTACGATACGGACTACCAAAATCTCAGTCAGCTCAGGTCCCTGACTGACTTCTGCAGGTCAGTTGACACAGGTCAACAAGAAATGATGACTACATGGCAGCTACTCACCCGCTGAGGCCCCCGGTACAGTTCCCGTGGATGCAGGGATTGCTCAGGCACTCGTTCACCTGCGAGAAGCAGCTGGGGTGATGGGGACCCTCGGGGCATATACAGCGAAAACCATTCACATCGTTGATGCATGTTGCACCCTTGCGACAGGGATTGGAGGCACACTCATCAATGTCAATGTTACATCTCTGCCCTGTAGAGAAGGGGGGCAGTTCTTGTCAAATCCAAAACATTTAGGGAATAGACACAGAACTGAGACATACTGTGTTGACACCTTCATCTGCACAGGCACCCAACAGAACTTATTTAAGGAATAAGACACCCAAAAGCACGTAGTGCCATGAGAGGGAGGAGCAAGCAGCAATGTCTTCTGATATGAAGCAAAGTTATCAAAATGCTGGTGTCATGTTCTGACATACATTTCTTCTTCACTCCATCTTGGAAAAGGGGCAACTTCACAAGGGTTTAGAAAGAGAACATCAAAGTTACCGAAGTTCTTGACGTTGCTCTGAGTACTTTCAAAGAAGCTCATCTTACTACTGTTCTCAGCTGGCTTATCGAAAATTCATTTTTCTGGTTAGTCAACCTCTTACAGTTCTACAGACGGTAAATCTCAATGAACTGGGATGCTTCGTGAATGAAATAGTAGTGTAATGATTAATGTGGTTAAAAAAGGAAAGCCAGTTTGCTTTCACTTGTAGAGTTGTATTAATCCATTATCTGTCTCAGGAACAAGAATATTCTAAATATAATTTTACTGTCCTCTGATAGCTGAGAAAACAATTTTGGGTCTTTCCATCTACACCAGTGGCTCTCAAACTTACATGTGCTAAAAGAGTTGCTTAAAGTACCACTTTAAAAGGAGACTTAGGCCCCTTCCCCGTGGGCTGTGATGGGTAGGGTCCAGCAAAGCACATTTTAAATTATGCAGGTGGTTCAAACACTACATTCTGAGGAACTCTGAGGTAGACAATTATAAGTTCATTAACATGTAAATGCTCAGAATATATGAAACTGAAATGAGTAGGTTCGTCCTCTAAAACATACCTGAGATTGCATTTTGAAAAGAAGCCTGCTGGAACCTTAACATTTGTTGTTTTAAGCTGAGTAGAGTTTTCCAGTAATATGAGTTTTGCTTTGTTACATTCTGAATAATTGAGATTCAACTATATATTCCAAAATGTTATAAAACTTTAAAATAACCCATCATTCTGTAAATGAGTGGCAACACGTAAACTTAGGAAGAAACAGACAAATTTCAAAGAATACAATGTTCTGACTCAGAAAAACATGCACACCACCATGCATTTTTCTTTGAGAAAGAGTAACCCTGCATTTAGAACAGGAAATTCCAAATGAAACAGACACACACCCCTTTAAAGGATGGGTATTAACATTTTTTCACCCTTCATTGCTCTCTAAACCATGATTGGTGGTTCCTGTGGTAAAGACCCATAATCTGGTGGTGGTGGCTGCTTTCCTCTTAAGTGTTGTATTAATAACTTATTTTAAAATACGACTTCCTTCGCCTCAACCTCGTGTGCCAATGGAACTGAGATGTGAGCTATCCTCAGCCTGCCACGCAGGGAGAGAGAGAGGAAAGGCCTTCGTTTTCTGTCCTTTTTTGGAAGCATCTTCTCAGAGGCCACTCCTCCCAAGCTTTCTTCATTTGCTTTTAAAACTCTTTCAGAATCGATTTTCAAGCCACCTTTAGCTGAGAGTTGAGAGCATCCTTGTGCAGTCTACTACCTGACCTGACAGCCAGATCCCACCCTTCAGGAGTTTCTACTCAGCCTCAGAAATGCCCAGCACAAACCTACGGACCTTCCTGGGCCCAGTAACTACTGGATGAGAAGTGAACCAAGGTTTCTCACCCGGTGTTTAATGAATGAAATCATGGGATAGCTCGGACTCAGGGGTCTGGGGTTGGATGTCAGAGGTCCCATATTTGAGTTATAGTCATTTACTCAGCAGCATTTACTGAGTGTTTCCTCGGTGCCAGACATTGTTTTAGACACTGGCCACAAAGGTGATTAGAAAGGTCCCTGCCTCCAGGGACTCACTGTCCTGGCTGTGTGATTCCCTCGCTGATAAAATGGACTTGGGCTCTATCTCTGAGCTGCCTCACTTGTTAAATGGGCATAAAACTTCCCCAGCTACCTTTTTGTTTTGTTAATTTTTTTTATTGAGATATAATTGACATGTAACATTGTGTACGTTTACGGTTTGCTACATTTACATATTGCAATATGAGTATACCATATTGTTAGCTAACACCTCTATCATGTCACATAAATATTTCTTTTTTGTGGTGAGAATAATTATGATTGATTCTCCTACCGACTTTATGTTTATAATACAGTGTTGTTGGCTATCATCACTTCACTATGCATCAGACCTCCAGAACTCATCATCTACTAGCTGCAAGTTAGCATCCTTAAACAGCATCTTTCCAATTCCCCCAGCCCCTGGTAACCACCATTCTACTCTTTTCCATAATCTGCACATAAGTGATATAATCTAGTACTTGTCTTTCTCTGTCTGACTTATCTCACTTAGCAGAAGGCCTTAAAGGTCTATCCATATTTTTACACACAAGTAGCATTTCCTTCTTTCTCACAGATGAGTAACATTCCATTATATATATATATATATCTCACATCTTCTTTATCCCTCAAACATTGATAGACACTTATGTGGGATATAAAACTGGAAGCAACAAATAAACAAGACAGACAAACAAACAGAAACTCATAGACACCAACAGTATGGTGGTTACCAGAGGGAAAAGGGCATGGGGGGAGGTAAAGGGGTCAAATATATAATGACAGAAGGAGCTCTGACTGTGGGTGGTAAACACACCATGTAATACACAGGTGATGTGTTACAGAAATGTACACTTGAAACCTATATAGATTTATTAACCAATGTCACTCCAATTAATTTAATTAAAAAAAAACACTCTTAAATCTGTTTAAAAAGTAGCATTAAAATAAAACAAAGGAAAGAATAAAGCAACTCACATTCACAGCTCTGAGTATGAACCACAGTTTATTCTATTTTCAGCAGCTTATTCAAGCCCCCCTACCCTTCCCCCCCTGCCCCCCCCCCCAAAAAAAACCCCAAACAAACTAGAAAACAGTTCCAAGAACAGGGTACCACCCAGGAATCAAAACATTCCATTTTTTGCTTATGTGGTCTCATGCTACACCTTAAGTTTATTTTAGAATATTTTTAGCCTATGTCCTCCCTCCTTGACCTTCCTGGTTTGCTGAATGTTAAAAAGGGAGACTATGATTCACTGACATTCCCAGAAAAAGAAAAAGCAGAAATCTAGTCTAAGGCTTATATACCTAAAAAGAAACCACAATGGCACCCACTTAGGCGACAGCGGGCTCTGGAGTGGGACCCCTGGGGTGAAGTCCCAGCTGCAAGCTCTGGGTCTCTCTCATCAATACTGTAGGGGTGATAGGAGCAGTGGCAATTACATGAGGTTAGGCACTGCGACAGCGGGCTCTGGAGTGGGACCCCTGGGGTGAAGGCCCAGCTGCAAGCTCTGGGTCTCTCATCAATACTGTAGGGATGATAGCAGCAGTGGCAATTACATGAGGTTAGGCACGTAGTTTAATGCCTGGCTCAAAGTAAGTCTTTAATAAATGGTAACCATTCTCTTCTTATTACTCATTTAACAAAAATGCACCTCATATCCCAACTGGCAGGAATTTTTGTGTGTCTGTTGGCTGCCACTTAGTCTTGGGGTAACAAGTTTCGGGACAGAGAAGCAAGCACATCTGGCTCCTACCATCAGTGCTGGGCACTAACTATGAGAGCTTCCATCACACTTGTCTTCGAAGCGATCGCTCACTGAACACGGGCTCCAGTGACCCTGGGGCCACCACCATTCCTCCCAGCATCCACACAGGCACAGCAGGAGAAAAGGACTGTGGGATGCAGAGGAATGCAAGTCCCCCCAAGTGCTTGGCTCCGATTGCCTCTGACATCATAGTGGAAAGCTCCGAGGGAAGTTTCTCACATTGGTTGCAAATGACCACATGGTACTTATTGAACGGCCACATCTTACGTTTGCTTGTGTATGGCACTGTCTAGAAAGAATAGGATTGGCAGAGCACAAGCCTTCGGGTGTGTGAGGGGCCTCGGGATTCCTCAGTAGCCTCTAGCACTTTTGTTCAGGAGGGTAAATGATAAAGGTAATGTGATTAACAAACGAGAAAAAAGGGAAAACTTGTGTGCACACATGTGTACATGTGTTAAATGCTCTAGCTGCTTATAATTTAGGAAGGATTCTAGCCAACTTTATTTTAGGCATTTACTCCGTTCCTCTTGGGGAGAAAAAAAAATCTCAATTGTGCTAGCCATATGAGGTTGGATCTGGCTTCATCCAACAAGCTCCCATTAGAAGTAGTACTCAGAAAAAAGTTTTTAATGTTTTCAAAGAATTTTACGTTGGCTATGCCATTACAGAAAAATATAACTCAAGCACAGTGAGTGATAAATTCTGGGTATAACTGAAAGTTCTTTTCAGGTGGCTATAAACACATGGTCTAAAACCCCTAACTAATGAAAAGTTTCATGTTACAGTTCAGGGAAGGCCTGTAACTAGAAAACAGGGCCAGAGAAGCACAGAAACAAAAGTCTAAACTTCCCAGAGACAAACAAATAGAAAACATTTAAAAAGTAATGTTCCTTTAGATGCCCTTTTCCCAAGCAATGGGGCTGAAAGTAGGACCTCCCAACACCAAGGGGCGTTACCTGTGAATCCTGGTGAGCAGACACAACTGTAACGATTAACTCCATCCATACAGACGCCATGGACACACGGGTTACTTGCACAGTCATCAAAATTGATTTCACAATTAACACCTGCAAGGATAAGAGCAAAGAGGAACCATGCAATATTTCCACCAACATATCAAGGATGTCTGCTTGGGACCCTAAGTGTTAACCCTTTGTACGCCATAAGCGTCTATAGACGTATAGATGGTTTCCGTTTTGGACGCATGGCAGTTAACTGGTTGAGAAAGCTAGAGTATCCAGCCAGCCCTGGGGAAAGCAGCAATGCTGCCGGAGGGATCATGGGGGCAAGGCGATCTCATTCATCGCACTGAGCCCCTGTGTGCCTTTTTCACTGTGTTGGCATTGGCACAAACGGGCAGAAGCCATGGCGGGAATCAGAGCAGCGGTGCCACACTGCAGCGGTGGGCACTGTATCCATCACATCCGTGCACTCGCAGCAAAAACCAGAGAAAAAGACAGGCTCCCTTAAGAATGACGTTGGTGAAGTAAGATGATTAACTTTATCCTTTTATTACATCTTGACCCTTGACTGTTTATATGTCCACTGTTCTGTGTGATGACCTGGGAAGTACACATGAGGCCGCTTGGTGACATGCCAACGTGCAGAGGTGCCTCCAGGAAAAGCAGTTGTTTGATGATTTCAGCTTTGAACGGAAGCAGTTGTTTTTTTTTCATGGAATCCCATTTTCATCAAAAGAACAACTGACAAGACAAACCAGGGCTATTCGCACCGAACTATTTAGTTCATATTAACCGCAAAGAGTAAACCTGTTATTTCAAAAAAAGCAAAAACTGATAGTATTGTGTTCCAAAGATAAAATATAAGCTTTCACATGAAAATTAGAATTTTGGAACCACTATAAGCTTTAAACTGACAGTCACTATTCTGGTTACAACTCAGGATAAACTTTAAAGAGTCTGAAAACTTCCTCCTGGAGTATGTTGTCTTCCTTCTGGTCGATTCCCAGAAAAAACTGTGGAGTTTGGCTGTGTTAGAAAAGCTTTAACTGAAGATATGGGTAACTAAACAGTAGAGATATACCAATCATTATTGCTAGCATTATTCGGTAAAAATACTCATATTTCACGATATAATTAACATGAATTTAGTGATGCTTTTTTGGGTATCATAGAATACTTCAGTAGTTTAAAAAGTCTAAAAAATAAAACCTGATAATAAGGATTATAAATTAAGAAATGAAACTTCCATGACAAAATGCCATAATTTTGACTCACTTTGCATTAATATTTATTAACAATAATTACATCAAAAATTTACTTGAGCAGGAAGAGACAGCCGCCCACTGGGCCAGTGAGACTTTGTCATTGGAATGCAGGAGTATGACGGTGTGAGCTCTGGTCTGCAAATGGCCCTGCTCCCTGCGAATCTCTGCAAAGCCTATTGCTCCAAACTCACCTGAAATCCACGAGATGCTTTTTTGTGCTCTCACTAAATTCTTTCTGCAGTTTTATTGTTGTTTGCTTGCTTGTCTATAATCCTTTAAGCTAGTCAAATTGGATTCTGTGACTTCAAACCAAAAATAACTTACTTAGAACAGTGTCCCATCGTAAGAGCACAGGCGAAAGAAGCGATTCCAGGTAGTGCACCCCACTTTCAGTGCCCACTGAGCGAGAAGCCACATTACAAGCAGCAAGTTGTAAAGTTTCCCTCTGTCTACACACTCATCCAGACCCCAGCCCGCCACCTAGGACCGCATTCTGAATGGGTCGCGGATTCTTACTCTGGAACTTGAGAGTCTATTCATAACGACTATTTGAATGGATCCTTTCCCCCGGGGCCCTCCATGCCGGGCCTTTCTCCGCCCATTACAAGATGCCTTTATGTAGCCTGGGTCTCTCTGCTTTAAGGCTCCTGATGCCACAGGAACAGGTCTGGCAGCTTTCTGAGAGATTCTGGGCCTTCCCTCTCTCTGCTGCCTGCACACCCCTCACAGCTACTTCCTGCCTTTCCACTGACAGCTCCTCACACCTTGCCTTCGCTGTCCCCCCAGGGAACACACCTGATACTTCCTGCCACAGTGATAACCATCACAGAGAAAACCAAGTGCTGCTCCCCCACCAGCTCCCGGTTTCCAGGGGTTTCCGGTGAGCTTGTTACAATGGGGCCCAGAGCAGCCCCGCCATCCTACAGGCATCCATTCAGTTGCTGGTAAGTCTCTCAAATTCCTTTTCCTACTGCAATGTCTCATGTCTGGGGACCAGCCCGGAAGCAAATTGCTTTTGGAGGGTTTCACAAAGATCCATTCAGCCCTGCTGGGGAGTTATCTAAACGTGGGGAGGGGAGGCATTTGCCACTGTGAGGCAGGGGATGTTTTTCATATGCTCGAGCAACTCAAAAAGGACTTTGTTTTCAAACTTGGCATGTGCGGGTCCTGGAAGAAGCCCAGGGCCCTTGACAAGTTTGAAGGAATGCGTTTGGAAATCACAAAGTAAAATGAGGGCAGCTCCCCCACCTTTGCCCCCACCTAGGCCATTGTCCTTAAAGGGAGAGGAGTTCTCAATAAATCAGTGCGCTGTACTGGCAGGTCCGCTCTGACGAAGGCACCCACTGGTTAATCTTCCACTGGTACACTTTTCTTTGATCTGAGACACAGTGCTTCTCTGTCCATTAACCACAGTTGTGACCATAATGATTCCTCCAATAAGTAAAACAGAATCCAGTGAAACCTGTGAAATGCTGCTGCCTGAGCAAGTAATTCAACACCCCCAGCAAGGAGCAGCCTGCCCTCCCAGCCAGCAGGAATGAACTGTAGTCAGGAAGCGAGGAGCTGGGATGAGGAATGGTGGCCCCGCATTCTAATTTTCAATGACAGGGAGCTGCAAAGTCTCTCTTCCCTCTCCCAATCCCCACAACTGCCCAAAGCCCACCAGCGACAAGTGGCAGAAGAAAGGTGTCACATTAAAGATACTGGACTCTGAAATCGAGAAAACGATTGGAAAGACAGGAGGGGGTGGGGATGGAAAAAGGGGATTCGCGGGGGCACAACTTTATTAGCCTGCAGTGGAGGTTACAGAAAAAGATGACAATAAAACCAAGCCACAAAAGCAAGGTTTTCCATTTTAAAGAATAACTGCAGGTTTTTGAAGCGGTATGCTTCTTTTAGGGAAACACATGCCTAAAATCACCAGCTTTGAGAAACGATTGTCTCTCATTTCTTCCCTGGCTGGAGCCAGCTCCCTCAGAGATGTTTCTGACTGTGGCTTTGGCCAAGCTTCTCAGGAAAAAGGACTGTGTTTTAGGTATGTAAGCGTCTGCCCAGGAAGTCTGAGACATCTGTGTAAATCGTGTTTGAGAAGCAGTGAACACTCTGGATGAAAAAGGGGCCACATGCTAACCTGACAAGCTCAGGGAAGGCCTGCATGGCGGTCTTGCAAACTCAAAGGCCTAACGTAGTCACAAAGGAGGGTCTGAAATTAAAACTTTAACTAAAAGCAGTTATGGTGGGTAGTCGCATCCTAGGCCGGTAGCTTCCCTGACAAGGGTAAATCTTTACCTTAACTGAGCCTACTGCCTTTTTGCATTACATATTGTTGTAAAGTCAAAGTACTTTTCCTTTTTCCAGACCCCTTAAAGCACAGGCACCACTCTACGGAGACTACAAATCCCCTCATTGTTATTGAGTTAATTGTTGACTGTTAACTATCCTGCACCCACCTAAGAAGTGCGTGTCTATCATTTTACTTTTTATCCAATCCCAGAGCTTGCCCCCCCCTTTTGCTTTCTCCCGGCTCCTAATCTATCACCAATAGATGTCATGTAACCCAATTACGTCTCCTCCTTTGATTGTAATGTATAAATCAAGGTGAAAAACTGCCACTCTCCAAGCATTGTCCCAATCCGTTGAGATTCTGTATCCCGGGAATTGTTGACAGTGTGACTCAAATACACTCACAAAAATGCTTCACAGGTTTGAATGTTTTTTTACGTTAGCAGCTCCAAAGGAAACAGGGAGGGGGTGGGCTTACCCGACGTGCCGGGCTGGCAGTTGCACTGGTAGCCGTTCACCAGGTCGATGCAGCGGCCCTCGTTCAGGCAGGGGCTGCTGTAACACTCGTCTATCTGGTCGCTGCAGATGGCGCCCATGTACCCGGGGTTGCAGATGCAGGTGTAGGAATCAATCCCGTCCTGACACTGGCCGTGGTGGCAGGGGTCGGGGTCACAGTTGTCGATGTTCTCCTCACACAACACGCCAGTGAATCCTGGGAAGGAATGTGACCAAGGAGGCTTAAGAACCAAGGCAGATACTCCACACCTGAACATACATGGAGCCACATCCCCGTACCCTACACCCCCCATGCCTGAATTCATCCTGTAGGAATGAGCGCTTGACACTGACCATTGGCATTGATTCATAAGGCAGGCCCAGAGAGCTGTGCTTAAAATAAAGTTCTTCAGATTGAATCTGCAGAATTCAAATACCTCTTCCTAAGGGATCGAAGCTGTCCTGGCAGAGATGCTTCAACTGCAGCTTCACCCCATACTGGGCCTCAATACCTTTCCTGGGTATATTTACCTCTATATTCTTTTCCTCCCAAACCCAATATACAGGGACTGTATTCATGGTTCCACGGACCTTATCTTCCCCATTTTTTTTTTTGAGGAAGGGAGAGGGATATAGAGATAGAAGCATCAATGAGAGAGAGACATTGGTCAGCCATTTACTGCACACCCCCTACTGGGGACTGAACCTGCAACCCGGGTATGTGCCCTGTAAGGGAATCGAACCGTGACCTCTTGGTTCATAGGTCGATGCTCAACCACTGAGCCACACTGGCTGGGCTCCCAATTCTGGCTTGACAGAACAGAGAACTTTTCTTTATTCCTCAACTGCCCCCATCGTACTATGCATATATAGTAAGTTTTCCATAAAGACTTGTTGAATAAAATGAATGACCAAGTTACAAGCATTTAAATGAAACTGGGACAAATGAAAACTCCTTCACTTGACATTAAATCTCTTCTCGGGGGCTCCAGTAAGCCTCTCCTTCCCTCTCAGCATGACTCAGGGTGTTTCACCTCTCTCTCCCGAAGGTCACTCTCCATGAGCATAAGCTGCCAAAGGAGGACAGAACCCGGAACTCCTCCAGCCAGAGACAACAGTTCATGAAGACAGAAGTGGGTACAGGGTTCCCTGACAGGGCCTAGTCTAAGTAGGCCTAGTAAGTGGTGATGCTCCAATACTACGGAAATAGTAATCATTTGTTTCCATGATATTGTTTTTCTGTGATCAGAAAGAAATGCACATAATGTTTAAAACTGTTTAAGAACCCATTTTCTAAAATGAGAAGATTGTCCTTAATTCTATTCCTAACTTCTTTCTCTCTTAAGCAGAGGGATAAAAAAGAAATTGGAATGTCCCCTTTCCTAATAATGTCTAGTCCACTTCCACAGTGTTGGTCTGGGCTGAAGCAAATGTGTAACGGGATGTTTGGCTTATTCAGATCACTCCCACATGGGAACTGTGGCCACAGACCAGACATGCAGAATATTTACAAACGGATTCTTTTTCACTGTAGTAGCAGAATTCAGGAGAGAGGACTCAGAGCTCTTGCACCTGTCTGAGAACCACCTGACTCCTAGGGCATGTGGCCTTGTTTGCAGGAAGCGTCTGCACTTGCACACAACAGCCCTTACATTTCTGGGCCTTTGTTCAATGCCTTGCCTCAAGAAACACAGCAACAAGCCTCCTGCTGAGGAGCCCCCAGTGAAAAAGAGCTTTCAGCTGGAATGTTTCCCTTCCCCAGAGGAATAAGTCAAGCCAGCTGGAAACTCACCGCTGCCAAAATCTGTCCCAAAAAGACACGGACACCAAATGGCAATGTCCAGGCCAGGCCACTATTGTGGTGGACAAGGAGGCAGGTGTTGGAGAAGGGAATAGTGGAGAGAGAGCGGCAAAAACCAAGCTGGAAGAAGACCTCTCTAAACGCAGAACAGTCCCTCCAGTGCCCGGGGCTGGTAGGGCAGCGGGACAAGGACAGTCTCCTGTTTGTTCAGGTGGACCTGGGGGCGGGGTGAAAAATGAGAAGAATCTCACCCGTGGCGCACTGGCATTCATAGCCGTTGGGGTGATCGATGCACTTGGCGCCGTTCAGACACGGAGTGCTGGAACAGTCATCAATATCGATCTGGCAAACGGGCCCGGTGAAGCCTGCAAAGGGCACAGGAGGACACAAGTCACAGGATTATCCCACGTCCGCCTTCACTCCGACAATGGTGCCCGAGCAGCGTGGGGCTGAGTTCCCTTACGCCAAAGGGTCAGCAAAAGTGAAATTATTCTCCCCAGCAAGTGACCAGGACAACAGGGGGAAGCTCAGGGCACAGAGGCACCGGTGTGTGTCTCCACCTCTGTTTCTTCCCCACACTTTTCACTTCTCGTTAAAACAGGCCTGAACGGTTACAGGGAAGCACTCCAACAAGTGAGCTTCGCCTCAGAGGGACTGAGACTGAAAATGAGAGACACCACAGTGTGTGGCAGAAAACCTGGCGTGTCTTCAACAATAGCTCTGGGGAGGGAGAGAAGAGGCGGAGCATTCTTTGGAAAAACTGACTTATGTTGGCCGTTTCTGGACTCAGAGGTGAAATGTCTAAAAATAATAATCCCACCAACGGGCTTCGAGACTCTAACCCATGGGGGAAAAATACAATCCCGAAGAGCCTGAAACGAAGGCCTCTGTGAGGCATGAACTTTCTGAAATGTACACACAGACAGAGAGGTCACGGGCCTTTCCGAACAGACTTGGACTTGTGGCCACAGAGGATTTGGAGGACACACTAGCTGAGACAGACTCCCCGACTCTGTACACACATCTCCTTCCTGAAGGGCTCACTTTAATGACTTCCGCATGCACAGCCCACACACATTCTCTGCCTGCTCTCGATCCTCCCTTCCCCGGGGTCAGTCAGCTTTGTGCTTCTGCAGATAGCAGGGCAGGTGGTGGGCACTTACCAGGGGGACACAGACACTGGAAGCGATTGACTTTATCCACACACTGCCCATTGTTCACACAGGGGTTGCTCTGACATTCGTTTATCTCCAACTCACAATGCACACCTTTGAAACCTGAAGGAAACGAACCACACGAATGGCTTAGAAAGAGAGAAAGGTGTATTCTAGCCAAGAAAGCACAAACTTACAAAGATGGCCACATCCTTCATGAGCAGAGACATTTCTGCAGAGGACCGGGGAACTATGCCGTGAGAGTGACAGTTAGATCACACAGGGGTGTCCTCTGGGACATCCGGGTCACTGTGATGAAGGGGATGAGGGTACCTCCAAGACCCTGGTCACACTTCACGTGCCAACAAAGACTGGGCCATGTTCTCTGACCAGTCCAGGCTTTGCTTTCAGGGCAGCACCAGGCCCGAGGGATCCCCACTGCTTGTTCCTAAAGACCAGCTGAGTCAGAGATGCTGCTGCCCTCAGGGTGCAAGGCAAGGTCAGGAGGCTCCCAGGCTAGAGCGCCAGCACTGTGACAGGGCAGCAGCACTGCAGCCTCCACTGTGAGAGGCACTGGCTGTGCTCTCTGCCAACTCAGAAACGGTCCCTGCGTAAGAGCTCCAGGGGACAACTCATGAATCATGGGACATGGCCATGGCAGGTTCCTACAGAATTACGGGTAAAGTTAATTTCTGCAAGTGGGAAGGCATGGTATTTGTAACACGTAAGGGAATCAGGAAGGCTTGCTACTTAAAGGACACTTATGGTAAATACTGTATTAAATAATCTTGGCATAAAAACACTCCTTTCTGAAATTTTCTCTTGCACGAACCTGGGTTTTGACATGATAGGCGTGGTTACCTGGGCCTTCCCAGTTCTAAGAAGTCTAGCACTGCCTCACTCTAAGGGCCCCTTGGCCGGGAGCCCCGTCACTACTGGGAAGGAGATGCTGACGGGGCTCACGGAATGGCCACACTGTGCTGAGTGCTCCACCTCAGAGAAGCGCCGTTCAGTGCCTCCAGCCGAGACCCCGCACTCGGATGGGCCCAAGTACCTGGCATGCACAGGCATGTGAAGCCCCCGATCTTATCCAGACAGGTGGCGTCGTTCTGGCAGGGGTCGGAATGGCACTCGTTGATGTCCATCTCGCAGCGAGGCCCCGCGTAGCCCTTCAGACACTCGCAGTGGAAGGCGCCGTCTGTGTTCACACATTTCCCTGCGTGCTCACAAGGATTGCTATTGGCTGAAAGACAAAAGCACCAGTTACCAGGATCACAGCACGACCGAGTTTCCACATGTGTGGACTACAGACGTGGTCTGCTTGTTACAAGCGTTAGGGCCAGGCATTTCGTAGTCTGATTCTCAATTTCCCATTTTCTTGTGAACAAATTAATTAATTAGACTAGGCAACCTCACTCTCGTGTGTCTCTGGCTGCTCTTTTGCCCAAACTGTCTCTAAGGTCGGGCTTTATATTAAGAATCAAGTACAGACCACCTGTATATGTCAATTCCCAGACTAGAATATATGATTACATTGAAAGGATGGTTGTAAACAATGGTCAAGTAACAGGAGATCTGGGGCAAAATGTACTTCAGTTTAAATGCTTGCTGAGCTCGCAGACACGGGAGGAAGAGGAGAGGTTCGGGGAACTCACCCATGGTGCACTCATCCACGTCTTCTGTGCAGTCAGCCCCTTTGTAGCCTTGTGGGCAGGTGCAGATATACTGCCCGTTCAGGGGGTTGGTGTCACACAGTGCCCCCTTGTGGCACGGATTGCTGATGCATGCATCATCCAGATGACACAAGAGTCCTGTCACAAGAACAAAGAGAAAATGACCCCAGTTGAGGAAGAGTTGTCTCTTTCATGGAGGAGGGAAAGCCTTATACTGTCTCATCAAAATCCACCATGGAGATTGAGGAAACTTTCCTTTCTCCTGATCCTCCCTCAGGAACACGCTGCAAGTCAGGAGCTTCTGCAGACAACCCTGGTGGCCTCCCCCTCACCCTCGGCTAGACGGCTCCTCAAGGGCCATAAGTGAGACGGACAGACGACAGAGACAGGCAGAGGGCAATAACCTTCCTACAGCCCTCCGACTGAGCAGCAAAAACAGAGGATATGCAGTTCAACAGTAATTTCAGATAGACAATAAGTCATTTTCTACTGTATGTCCAAACTGCTGCATGCATCTCTATTTTATTTGCTAACCTACTTTCCCCAAATCATGCCACCCGGTGACCAAAGAGGCGTCAGCATTTCACTAGCCTCAGAAGAAAAAAAACCAGTGCAACAGCATCAGCCTATGCTCGGGCAGCCCTTTAATAGTGTCAGCATTCCTGGCTCAAGTGCCCTCAGGACTGAGGCGATATTAGCTGGCCCCATGTTCTGCATGGTTCACGCGGGAACTGGATCTTCCACTCTGCAACTAGGTTAAGAACAGGCAGCTAAGGCTCCTGCTGCAAGGCTGGAGGTGGGGCTCCTCGGAAGGCATAGATATGAGGACATTTCAGAACTGCTGGGCCCCAAGTTCCCGCACCTAAGCTGTCTTTCTCCACAACTTCCTCCCTTCCTTAGCTGTGAAACTGAGGAGCTAGAGCACTGTTAACTCTGAAGTCAGTAAAAACCCACCCCGAGGGCAATATTTCTATAGACGTTGGGAGCTGGAATGCACTTACATGCTTCTGTCCTGCCAACTCCTTCTGAGCAAGTGGGCTATTTCTTCTTAATATGAAGTCTCTACATCCATTAGTCATTTTGTCTTAATTTCTGAGGCGCTTTTCAGCCTAAGGTCATAAGGAGGTCAGCAGATGCCCCCAAAGCAATCGTGACTAACTTTCGTTTTTTTAGGACGAAAGACTGCGTTAACATAGAGTTGAGAGGAGAGCCAAAAGCGATCAGGAAAGACTAGCTCCATAGCACTTTGGCTACCGATTAGACTTCCAGAACAATCTTAAGTGATATGTACCTACCGATTGGTAATGAAAAGGACACAGCTACCGACATGAAAGAGAAGAAGGCAGAAATCCTGACTGCTCAGGATTTCTTCCCTAGTGTCCAGCTCTGTCGTTCTGCTGGCCTCACCTGTCTTTCCCTCGGGGCACATGCACGAGAAGGAGGCCACGCGGTCAATGCAGGTGGAGCCCGGCGTGCAGGAGGCGAAGGCACAGTCGTCGATGTTCTCACTGCAGTCGTCTCCACTCCAGCCATTGACGCACACGCAGCCGTAGCCTCCGTTGCGGTTGGTACAGGTGCCTCCGTTCTGACAGGCGTTGGGCTGCAGCAGGCACTCGTCCACATCCTCCGTGCAGAACTGTCCTTTGGGGGGAAAGTGCCTTTGATCAGGGCTCTTAGGTCTCAAAGAATTAGTACTGTACCGGCCCCCACACATTCTTCACCCTAATGTGACTTGCCTGAAATTAAGGCGAGCAGAACCCATAGCAGATCAGGTTCTCACATGCATTTTAAGGCCACTTTAAGCCATCCCAATTATATTTATTCTAGGGAAGTGATTTAAAGAAAAACATGGGAGTTGCTATCCCTAGAAACTCTGACAACATGAGAATTTAGCCAACCTATCAAAGAGAAGATAAATCTTTAGGATTCTGGACTCAGTTAAATACCTGGGACTATGAATATATAACTGAGAAGAGGGAGAAGAGTCTAAGAGGTGAATAAGGAAAAGAATAATGAGAAGAAGCGTAAAAGTCAAAATATTATGGCAGTTGTTCTGTATTTTGATTGTCAATGTCAATAACTGTATCTATCAAAGAGAAGATAAATCTTTAGGATTCTGGACTCAGTTAAATACCTGGGACTATGAATATATAACTGAGAAGAGGGAGAAGAGTCTAAGAGGTGAATAAAGAAAAGAATAATGAGAAGAAGCGTAAAAGTCAAAATATTATGGCAGTTGTTCTGTATTTTTTTTTTGATTGTCAATGTCAATAACTGTACAATATGATTCTGTACAATAGTATTGTAAGATGATGTTACCACTGAGGGGACTTGGTAGAGAATATCACTACAGTAGGTCCTTGGGTTACGACAGAGATCCATTCCTACGGCGCGACGTAACGCGGTTTTCACCCTAAGTCTGAACCTACCTACATAAGCACCTACGTCACTCACATGGAGCACATACACAGCAGTAATGAAGTGAAACAGTAAAAGAAATTTAAAAGAAAGATAACAATTCCTGACCTTTACTTGTGGTAAATAAATAATAAAAAACATGAAGCACATAAGTACATACGTTGAAATGACAGAACTTTTTTTTTTAATAAATAAATGAGAGATGGCAACGTAACCATGAAACGATGTACTCTGAGTCCGACATAACCCGAGGACTGTCTGTACTTATAGCTGCATGTGAAATCACAATGATCTCAAAATAAGAAGTTTAATTTAAACCAAAGGTAAAGGCAAGCAAAGGTAGAGAGAGAGCAGATGAAGGACAATAAAAGCCTTGGTAAAATATGAGTGTGAGAAACAAAGCCAAGATGGTGAGACTGAAGCAAACTGTGCTCAGCCTGAGGTACCCAAGCTTCAAGGGTACAGATTTGTGGAATAAGACAGAAAGTCGACCCAATATAATAGAAGATGGAAAAGGGATCAGTATGCTCTGCCTGAAAAAGAGCAAATTGGAGGACGCTAACCATGAGACCATTTGTGGACTTAGTGCAGGTCACTACAATAGCAACGGACAGGGACAATGGCAAAGGCTCGCGGGACCCATGACAAGGAACAAGGGTATGTCTTCATCTTATAAGCCAGGAATTTGTGACTAACAAGCAGTTCAGTGCCAGGCTAGCTGAATTGTATAACAAGTCTTACTGGAGGTCTTTTAATACCAGTTTAGAGAGCTAGCAAAGGAAACTAATATTCAGGTCATTTGAATTCTCGGAAACACAACACAATTAGCTGAAATGAAAAAATCCTGATGATGTCCTTAATTCTCCCCTTGTAAAAGAACTCAATGAATAATTCAAAAAGGTATTCTGATGAAGAGGCCTCTTAATGAAAAAGCACATGACGCTTATACTCAGAAAACGCCAAGGCGAGCCCGAGTCTCCAGAATACCTAATTCAATTGGCTCAAGTATTTTCAGGAAGCCGGCCATGTGCCCAGCTATGTAGCCATCACTGCTGGCAGAAGCTAGGTGTGTCAGAGCTAACCTAACCGATCACCGATTCTTTACTTCCATTATGACACCATTCTTTACATGCATTATTGCATGCATTGTTACAAAGCCAACATCACTCTATTCCACTTATTTAATTGCACATCTGTCTCCCATCACTTGGCTGCAAGCAACCTCTCAGTTCGGGAGTGTTGTTTTTTGTGTGTGTATTCCCTGGGACGGCAGGATGGGTGTGTGGGCATCTCTGGAACTCTGTGCTCAGCACTCCCCTTCTGTGCTCCTCTCCTCATCCCCTTCATCTATATAATTCTTGAAGGAGCCACCAAGTCTTTAAATGATCATGCCCTCCTGGGCATAACTGACTGGTAGAGGATGGGTATCTGATACCAGTTACCTATCGCTGTGTCTCTTTCCAAACTGTTGGACTAGGGACCCTTTGCCACATGGACCAAAAGGAAGAAGTGGCCAGTCTACAAGAAAAGGAGAGGGGCGAATCAGACGTGCACAGAAAAAGTACATTCCAGTCAATAGTTCCGGTTGTTCCTGAAGCCCAACTGCTCTGAACCCATTCAGGGGCACAACTATTCTGAGAGATGTCCCTTGCAATGGAATCCCCTAATTTCAGGTAAGGATCTGTCAGTTGCAACCCACAGTACTAGCTAATACAGAGTGAGTGAGTATGAGGTGTGGTGTAAGTTGTGTGAGTGGGTGAGATATGTGAGTGTGTGAGGTGTGTGAGTTGCATGGATGAGTGAGGTGTGTGAAATGCATGAGTGAGTTGCACGAACGAGTGAGTTGTGTGAGTGCATGAGTTGTGTGAGTGAGTGCATGCATTGGCAATGACTTCCCCCACGGCAGATGATGCCATTTATTATAGAAAGCTTTGCTCCCTTCCTGTACTGGCAGACATGCTTCCTCAGATACAGACAGATGTGTAAGTGGGATACAGGTGGGATTTAGAATATATGACTGAGAAGTAGGTGAAGAGTTACTGTAACCTGGACATTACTGAGAATCTTGTCTCTTACACTTATGCTAACTTAAATATCTATGCTACCCTAAAACCAAGTGACTTGCTAAATGTGAGCAATTTGGTATTTCAATAATTATGGGTGTGTATTTTTGGCAAAGACTGTAGTTTCTCTATCTTGAAAAGGGACATATATTCATAAATTGTTTTTATTTTATAAGTACTAATAAAATGGAAGAAAGCCATATTTTGGTTTTTATGATTATAGCAAATGTGCTAGCTAATATAACATCCTTTTTCATCCATGTGCTTCAAAATTTATTTTACAAAGGGGATTGACCTCTGGCCACTCAGCTGCGATGTACTCTCAAGTTACAAACTGTTTGTCCCTCTAAAACTGTCACATTAAATCCAATATCTCTAAAATGAAGGCTTTAATCTTAAAAAAAAAAGTGAACAATCTGGATATTATTTTTCTTTTTGACTGGCTTTGTGATAATTCTGAGTATAAGACACTGTGATTAAAAATATCTCATGTATTCCTTATGCATTATAATTCCCAGACACTTAAGTATTGTAATAAGACAGACGAGATAAATAAACAGTGCCTGGAATGCAAGTTTGGCACTCTTGGGAGAGGAAACCAGAAGTCATTGATTGCCCACTAGAAAGCAGGCACTGAGCTTGAGCTGCAACAAAAATTATGTCCTTCATGGTTGAGAAATCAGGCTCAGAGAGGTATAGTAACTTGCCTAGTGTGAAGTTTTCTGCCCTCAAGGAGAGCTGGGATTTGAACTAGACCTACCTGACTCTAAAATTCCTAACAAAGGCTTGAGATGTGAATCTCACGTATCAAAACCAACTCTTCGTGTCTAAGTTCCCAAGCACACAAAGTGGAGAGGATGAAGGTGAGGATTCCAATCATGACTCACACAATCTGATTACTGAAAAAAACGTAGGAGTGCAAATCACTATCCAAATAGCAAATGTACTTTTGGGGATAGCTCACTATTTTTTGAATGAGATTGATTTTTGAAGGCTAAATACCATCACTGAACACCTTAGGACTATCTGTCTGTCAGATATGGTTCATTAGAAAAATCAAATCTAGAGCCAAGAGCACACGTGGCGTATAAGAATTTTCTACAGAATGGATCATTTTTCTCTTAAGTTTCAGGCTCATTTCTCCAGAACAACATCCCTTCCCAAGCTCATTTCTGCCAGAATTTTTTCTCTCCTCCTACTTCCAATTCTACCAACCAGTTTTTAAATTCAGAAGGTAGACAATAGTAACCCACGGGGCCACTACAGTTGCTTGTCCAAAAGTTCCCAATGGGACATCTACTAAGACACTGCCCTTCATGTCACCACCCTCTTGGCACAGAAGGAAACCAATGCAGAAGCCTCCAAATAAGAAAGAAGGCTCATGCCGGAACCGGTTTGGCTCAGTGGATAGAGCGTCGGCCTGCGGACTGAAAGGTCCCAGGTTCGATTCCGGTCAAGGGCATGTACCTGGGTTGCGGGCACATCCCCAGTAGGAGGTGTGCAGGAGGCAGCTGATCGATGTTTCTCTCTCATCGATGTGAAGTGGCCAGTCTACAAGAAAAGGAGAGGGGCGAATCAGACGTGCACAGAAAAAGTACATTCCAGTCAATAGTTCCGGTTGTTCCTGAAGCCCAACTGCTCTGAACCCATTCAGGGGCACAACTATTCTGAGAGATGTCCCTTGCAATGGAATCCCCTAATTTCAGGTAAGGATCTGTCAGTTGCAACCCACAGTACTAGCTAATACAGAGTGAGTGAGTCACATGAGGTGTGTAAGTTGTGTGAGTGGGTGAGATATGTGAGTGTGTGAGGTGTGTGAGTTGCATGGATGAGTGAGGTGTGTGAAATGCATGAGTGAGTTGCACGAACGAGTGAGTTGTGTGAGTGCATGAGTTGCGTGAGTGAGGTGCGTGAGTGAGTGCGTGCATTGGCAATGACTTCCCGAGGTGTGTGAGTTGCATGGATGAGTGAGGTGTGTGAAATGCATGAGTGAGTTGCACGAACGAGTGAGTTGTGTGAGTGCATGAGTTGTGTGAGTGAGTGCATGCATTGGCAATGACTTCCCCCACGGCAGATGATGCCATTTATTATAGAAAGCTTTGCTCCCTTCCTGTACTGGCAGACATGCTTCCTCAGATACAGACAGATGTGTAAGTGGGATACAGGTGGGATTTAGAATATATGACTGAGAAGTAGGTGAAGAGTTACTGTAACCTGGACATTACTGAGAATCTTGTCTCTTACACTTATGCTAACTTAAATATCTATGCTACCCTAAAACCAAGTGACTTGCTAAATGTGAGCAATTTGGTATTTCAATAATTATGGGTGTGTATTTTTGGCAAAGACTGTAGTTTCTCTATCTTGAAAAGGGACATATATTCATAAATTGTTTTTATTTTATAAGTACTAATAAAATGGAAGAAAGCCATATTTTGGTTTTTATGATTATAGCAAATGTGCTAGCTAATATAACATCCTTTTTCATCCATGTGCTTCAAAATTTATTTTACAAAGGGGATTGACCTCTGGCCACTCAGCTGCGATGTACTCTCAAGTTACAAACTGTTTGTCCCTCTAAAACTGTCACATTAAATCCAATATCTCTAAAATGAAGGCTTTAATCTTAAAAAAAAAAGTGAACAATCTGGATATTATTTTTCTTTTTGACTGGCTTTGTGATAATTCTGAGTATAAGACACTGTGATTAAAAATATCTCATGTATTCCTTATGCATTATAATTCCCAGACACTTAAGTATTGTAATAAGACAGACGAGATAAATAAACAGTGCCTGGAATGCAAGTTTGGCATTGATTGCCCACTAAGAAGCAGGCACTGAGCTTGAGCTGCAACACAAATTATGTCCTTCATGGTTGAGAAATCAGGCTCGGAGAGGTATGGTAACTTGCCTAGTGTGAAGTTTTCTGCGCTCAAGGAGAATCGAGATAAATAAACAGTGCCTGGAATGCAAGTTTGGCACTCTTGGGAGAGGAAACCAGAAGTCATTGATTGCCCACTAGAAAGCAGGCACTGAGCTTGAGCTGCAACAAAAATTATGTCCTTCATGGTTGAGAAATCAGGCTCAGAGAGGTATAGTAACTTGCCTAGTGTGAAGTTTTCTGCCCTCAAGGAGAGCTGGGATTTGAACTAGACCTACCTGACTCTAAAATTCCTAACAAAGGCTTGAGATGTGAATCTCACGTATCAAAACCAACTCTTCGTGTCTAAGTTCCCAAGCACACAAAGTGGAGAGGATGAAGGTGAGGATTCCAATCATGACTCACACAATCTGATTACTGAAAAAAACGTAGGAGTGCAAATCACTATCCAAATAGCAAATGTACTTTTGGGGATAGCTCACTATTTTTTGAATGAGATTGATTTTTGAAGGCTAAATACCATCACTGAACACCTTAGGACTATCTGTCTGTCAGATATGGTTCATTAGAAAAATCAAATCTAGAGCCAAGAGCACACGTGGCGTATAAGAATTTTCTACAGAATGGATCATTTTTCTCTTAAGTTTCAGGCTCATTTCTCCAGAACAACATCCCTTCCCAAGCTCATTTCTGCCAGAATTTTTTCTCTCCTCCTACTTCCAATTCTACCAACCAGTTTTTAAATTCAGAAGGTAGACAATAGTAACCCACGGGGCCACTACAGTTGCTTGTCCAAAAGTTCCCAATGGGACATCTACTAAGACACTGCCCTTCATGTCACCACCCTCTTGGCACAGAAGGAAACCAATGCAGAAGCCTCCAAATAAGAAAGAAGGCTCATGCCGGAACCGGTTTGGCTCAGTGGATAGAGCGTCGGCCTGCGGACTGAAAGGTCCCAGGTTCGATTCCGGTCAAGGGCATGTACCTGGGTTGCGGGCACATCCCCAGTAGGAGGTGTGCAGGAGGCAGCTGATCGATGTTTCTCTCTCATCGATGTTTCTAACTCTCTATCTCTCTCCCTTCCTCTCTGTAAAAAATCAATAAAATATATTTTAAAAAAAAAGAAAGAAAGAAAGAAAGAAGGCTCAGAAAGGTCAGGTAACCTTCCCAAGGTCATAAACCAGTAAGTGAGAGCATTGCCACTCAAAGCCAGATCAGTTTGACTCGAAATCTACTGCTTTCGACCACAGCACAGTTACGTACCCAGCCCTGGACTTGACCCACAAGATCTACAGACTTGGTCCCTGATCCTGGGGTCCTAGGGCATAGAAGCATGAGACAATTAAAGAACACTCCTTGTTAGAAATGAATACAGGCAGAAGGTCACTGAATATTGAAGTAGGAAAATTTCTTGGTGATTATCTGGCGAGACTGGGTGCATTTTGGTTATTCAGCTTTTCCTACTACATCCTGGACTGGAGAGAGGTGCTCACTGAGGGTGATAAGGTTAGGTCTTGAAGACATCAACATGACTAAAGTGTATTCTTTGGCTTGGGTTTAAAAGGAGAAAGGTTGGCCAGACCGGTGTGGCTCAGTGATTGAACGTCAACCCATGAACCAGGAGATCATGATTTGATTCTCGGTTAAGGCACATGCCTGGGTTGCGGGCTCAATCCCCAGTAGGGGATGTGCAGGAGGCAGCCGATCATTCCTCTCCCTCTCTACCTCTCCCTTCTCTCTCTGAAATCAATTTTTTTTTTTAAAAAAAAAAAACAGCATATATTTAAAAGGAGAAAGGTTGGCCTGGCCAGTTGGTTGGAGCACTGTCCCATATACCGAAAGGCCATAGGTTCCATTCCCGGTCGGGGCACATACAGAAGGCAATCTATTGATGTTCTTGTTCTCCCTCTCTCCCCCTCCTTCTCTTTAAAACCAATGGGCATATCCTGAGATGAGGCTTAAAAAATAAAATAAAAGGAGGAAGTCTGGAGCTCGTTTGAAGCTTTGAATTCGACTATGAATTCTAAATTTGATGCAACAAGCAAAGGGAGTTGTCATGGGTTCATGGGTGGGGGAAGACAGGATCAAAATTGCCTTTGAAGATTAGTCTGCTCATAGAATACAGGAGGCACTAAAAGCAAACGACTTTCTGTTAATAGGGAGAGAAGGAGAGAGCACCAAGTTATGAGCGACCTAGCACATAAAAGCCGCTGGTGAAGCGGGAGAGCTGGGTCGTTGCCATGCCTGACCACGCTACTAAGCCTTCAATCCAACAAGTGTCAGCATGTGGCATCATCGGTCTCAGCACACACAGTTCGCTGGCTAACTCCAAAATATATTGTAGGAGGCTCAGTGAGGCAAGTATTTGAGGGCCTCAGGGGATCCGCCCCTTAGTAATTTTACCTGCCAGATATTGCAGCTATGGCCATTTAATACTGGGACTAAGGCCCGCCCCATTTTCTGTGTGTAAAAGAAAAAGAAATCACTTGTTTTTAGAAGGTGCCATTTCTGTTGCCACCATGAGTCTGGACTAACTTGGTATGAGATGTCACACTACCAAATCCTTTGCTGACACCTTACACGCTTAGAGCCTCCTGTGGCTACTGATAATTTTCTGGCTGACAGTTTGCCTCATAAATATATCTCAACTTCATATCTTCCCTTCACATATTTCACTCTGGCCATGATGCCTTACTGATGGTACCTTAACATTATCTTCTTTCCTACCCCAGACCCTCTGCATTTCCTGTTCTACCTCACATATTCTTCCCCCTCTTACTTATGTGGCTAATTACTTCTCCTCCTTTGACCTCTCCCGTCACTTAGGGAAATCTCCAAATTCACATCCACCAGGGCAGGGACTGTGTCTGCCATTCACCTCGGTGTACGTGTCACGCACTGTATCAGACACTTGGTGTCAGTGGAGAAGTAGACCTCAGACCTAATCTAACGTGCTCATTTTTACAGATGAGGAAATTAGGACCAGAGAGGTACACTGACTTGTCCACGTCTACACAGCCAGTTGGAAGAACAATGAGACAAAATAAAAAATGGAAATCATTAAGTGCGGATGGTAGATCAAGTTAGTCTTCAAAACAGGGAAGGAGATGCTGAGCTGACTGCGGAGGGACAGGGCAGGAGTGAAAAACAGGGAAGAGCAAAATGCCTCCGCAGTTCTACTAAGGAGATGACACTACTACTTCACCATTAGAAACATACGCCTGCTGTGCTGGTTTTACTGGAGTAGGGTCGCTTCCATGCCAATCTTTTCTTACTGCCCCATCCTACTGTCTGGAAACCATAGGGTCCATCGTGGGTCCAACTGTGGCAGTAAATATGAGAGGACTGTCCTGAAATGGAAACCATGGCCTGGACCGCACCAGCATCAAGCTCTAGCCCAGGGGGCCGCGTGAGCTGCAATGCACTGGGATACAAACAGCTTGTTGTGGCTCTCAAGACACCACAAACAAACCATCCATCTGACCTGGAGTCACAAGTGACTGGGAAGTACGAGGAGGAGGGGGGAGGCGGCGTGATCACTGAGCCTTAGCACTTTGGGAAGAAGCCCCCTCCCTTCCCAGGCATCTCTCAACTGTGAAGTGTGTGGGAAAAACTTTTATCACATCAATGGCCCTGCTAAGGGTCAACTCTCATTGCAACAACAATCACCACATGAGAACATATAAAAAAAGAGCTGGGCTGGCCCTTGCCCTGACCCTGCTACCTCCTCTCTTCCGTGGTTAAATCAAGAGAATTCAGTCTCCAGTACACCCTTCAACCAGCAGTCGCCAAGCTCATCTTTCCATTTCAGAGCAGAACATTCTTACAACCTCTGTCCTGAGAGACCTTCTCCTCTAAACACAGTTTTCCATTCGGAAGCTGAAGTGAAAGAACAGAGGACAAGATGCCCATTCAGCTGCCTGCTGGCACTAAAGCTGGTTGAAGCATTCCGTAAGAACACTGGAGTCCACGGGGTCTGCCTAATGAGAGAATGTGCGTGTGCACAAAGCAGTGGTGTGTACACAAGACCTGGGTATGCAGTGGGTAAGGGGAGAGTGTAGGGGTGAGGGATACACGTATGGATAAATCCAAGACGCTCAGTGAATGTGAATGTTGCCTCCATTTCTAGATGCCATGACCTTTTCCCAGACTCCTCAAAAGCCTAGTTTCCCTGCAACCTGATCAATAAATTTTCTAAAGAGTCGCTCAGAATATCACCATGTAGAGTGGATTGTGCATTTTGCCTGTGAAACACATTGATGACTTCCATTCTACTTAGGATGAAATTATAAATCCTATCCAGGTTTTCTGCCTACCTCTCCAGTCTCTCCCTTTGAAACACCATTGGCTCTACCATTCTGGTTTCCATCCCGCCTCCCCCTCATTTGTTTATATCTTCCTCTATTTATTCTTTTTAAAATATTTTATTTTATTGATTTCAGAGAGAGGAAGGGAGAGGTAGAAACATCGATGAGAGAGAAACACTAATCGGCTGCCCCCAGCACGTCCCCTCTGGGAATCAAGCTTGCAACCCGGGCATGTGCCCTGACTAGAAATCGAACCAGCAACCTCCTGGTGTTTGGGAAGACGTCCAACCAACTGAGCCACATTGGCCGGGCCTCGATTTTTTTTTCAATGTCCTATAGTCTTCCGAGTACAGGTCTTTTAGCACCTTGGTTTATCCCTAGGTATCTTATTTTTTGTTGTTGTTGCAATGGTAAATGGGATTGGTTTTTTTTTTAGTTTCTCTTTCTAAGAATTTATTATTGGTATATAAAAATGCCATTAATTTCTGAATGTTAATTTTGTATCCTGTTAATTGCTAAAGTTATTGATTAAATCTAGCAGTTTTTTGGGTGGAGTCTTTAGGGTTTTCTATACAGTATCATGTTATCTGCGAATAATGCCAGTCAGCCCTCTTTGATAGAGGTCCTCCTCTTCCAATTGCTTCCATCTGCTTGAAGGTAAGTAGGCAAAGAATCCATGTTTTCTTAATTCCCTAAAGCTGCTACTGACTTCAACCAGTAAACATTCATTCATTAAGCCATTTCTAGGTACAAGACACTGTTAAGCACTTAACTGATTGTCAAATGTAATCCTCTCATACAATGACTCCAGTTTTACGATGTAGTACAAGGCCTGGTCCACACTGGGGAAAGACAATAAAGTATCTCAGAGAGATAACGAGATCCCAAAAGAACCCAATCACAGCCCTAAATTTGGAGGGATAAGGGCGGGTCAGAAACAAACGGAAAGGTAATGCCCAATTTGTTCATTCATTCACTTATTCAATAAACATGTTTATACTATGTGCCAGGCCTGACCTATACATACTGGGGCTATAATGGTGAATAAAACAGTTATGGCTTCTACCCTGCAGAACTTATAGACAAATACAGGTTTTACAACCAAACCATTATACAGGGGGCAATAACAGCTCTAATTGGTGCGTGCTGCCTTGGGAGCACAGAGTAGGACAACAGAGAAGAACTAAATTCTCCAGTTCCGTTGGGGATAATATGTTTCATGGGCAAACTACAATTATGGGACTAATGGCATCTCATATCAAGGCAGTGTATTTTTTTTTATAATTCATTTTCCTATAGACTACCCCTCCAAGCCACCTAAGTTTGCATGAAAAACAAGAATTTATCATCCAAATATTAACAGTAACGGCAGCATTGGGCTCCATATTCTAAAATCATGATGGTCTCCTGCTTTAACTATTTCTAAAGTTCTTTTACCCATTTGCTTACTGCTATGTAATCCAAACCCAGATGACTCCCTAGTGCCAGAGATTGCACGAGTCTTAAAACAGAGATAAGCACAACAGAGTATCTTGGGAACAGACTCAGAAGCATGCCATCTAATACAACCTAAAGTCAGGATAAGCTGCATTATACCAGAATAAACTTTAAATTACTGAGACACACACACACACACACACACACACACACACACAGACTTCATATGTTAGCCAGGTGGTGCAAGAGTGTGTATGTGTGTGAGAGTGTGCGTGGGAAGGGGATGAAATGGAGAATATTTTAGGCTTAAGGAAGTGTACGTGCATAGGTTTGAACAGAAGAGAGAACATGGCTCATTTGAGGTAATGAAAAAACCCCTGTGAGATTCAATAACAAGGCATGCATCAAGGAGATATGGCTGCAGGGGGAGTTATATGCAGAGCTTTGGAACTCTATCTAGAGACAAGGAGGACCCACGGAAGTGTTTTAAGCAAAGAAACCACACGATCCATTTGTGTTCAGGAAGCCCACTCTGCTGCTGCGGGGAGAATGGACTGAACTCCATCTCACCCTTGCAGGTCAACAGCAATTTAAAACCCTGAGGGGTTCCAGGGCTCCCGTGGCCACTCTAGCAACGAGAAAGTCAGTGCGTCCGGGCCAATTCCAGATGCAGCAGCACCAAAGAGCATCCAGGCTCAAACCTCGAATGACAAGCAGCGGATGCTGTGCCAAAGCTAGACATTTTGAGAGCCGAGCCCTGGCACAGAGAAGAAAATGGTGCCAAGCTTTGGTCCCCCTGCCAGGAGGCTCATGCTCTGGCTCTCTCTCCGCTCCGTGGGCTGCTGGGCTGTTATTCCAGTTTATGTAAAGACCCCCTCACTTCTCTGCAAGGAAAAACCGCAGCAGGGGTTCCAAAGAGAATCAACCTACTGTTTACAGGCAAGCAGTTACCATGAGCAGAATGAGTAAAATGGAAAAAACAACACCTATTAAAAACATTCTGAAATATGAAAGATGTGGAACATACCACTTAAGATGTACAAGAAGGGCATGCTTGTGAAAAATATTCACTTCCAGAAACTAATAAATTTAGAAAGAACTGGTTCTGTACTCTCAAGAAATTTAAACACATGTAAGTCTAAAAAGAAATGAAAAATAATACAGGACATCGGACTCTGATGAAAGGAGGCAGGCTGAGAGAAAGGCAGAAATAGAGAGGAACTAGATTCAATGAGTTTAAATATTATAACAATATAAAATGCAGTTCAAGTAAAAATCAGAATTGGAAGCTACAAAGGACAGAACTAATAATGAAGAAAAAAATCAGTGTTGTGAAGGAAAAGCTTAAGAAATTCTCATAAAATGCTAAGGAAAAAACAGCAAATTATAATAGTGACAGAGAAGATTTCAGCCATGGGGGAGAATGAAGACCCAATGTAAAGGTAATAGGTTCCTGAAAACACAAAAACAAATGAAAAAGACACCATTTTCTGAGGTAAGATCAGACTTAAGTCTGCAGCTCCAAAGGGCTCAAAAAGTACTGAGATAAAACACCTATAACCAATATTGGTTGAAGATTTGATTTGAGAGAGAGGAGACGCAGAGCCTGAGACTGACATGTCTGACACGGAACTTCCCTCTAATACTCACAACAAGAAGCAAAGGAACAATATCTAGAAACTTGATAAGATTAATTTGTGGCCCAATAATTCAATATCTAGACAAGATGCTATTTGTATAAGAAGGCAACTAAAATCCAAAAATCCAAGAACTCTGAAGATATGCCAACATTTAACTTTTCTGGGGCAAAAAAATACTCAAAGATGTACTCATTTAACTGAAAAGAATAAATAAAAATAAATAACTCAGGAATGAAAAGGTTGTGATATGAATGTACTGGTAGTTAACACAAAGCAAGTCACACATAGAACTGTCTAAAACATTATAAATTGCATTATAAAACAGTATAAATATCAAGAATAACTTTTGAAGAATATGTATAAGATTTTAAAATTCAGTACTAATAATACTATATATGTATTTTTAAATGCCAGATCATAGAAACAAAATCTGGAGAGTAAAGAGACAATATTCCTCATCTTGCAGAAAAGGCAATTGGTATAGTTTCATTTTGACACTGAAAAATAGAGAAGTTGATTCAAATCCAAATTTTTCTAAACATGTATATGTTCAGAAATAAAAAGAACACCTCACACCTCTCTCTATTGTCCTCATGGACCATTTCCACTTCCTTAAATGACTTAAGCACATGGCTTTATGTTCTTCTCACTCTTTCCTCTCCCATCTCCCATGAAATCAATATCTGGGTTGGAAACTAATAATGTCATTTGAGCCAAGAGTTCTTAATTTTCTCAACAGACCTCCACATCTACTCCATATCACGAACATACTCACATTCTGGATCTCATTATGTGATATTCACTGTTCCCATTCCAAGATCTCAAACTTGGTACACTCTCTGACTATAACTTCCACCTCCCTCCTTTCCCATTCCCAACCACCATTTCACCTAATTTACCCCCCACTAAAACTTCTAAAAGCCCTTCCCAAAATAATCCAGTTCATTAACCAACCTCTTCTAGCCGTCTTAATTCTTAGTCTAGCCAAGGTTCTACGGTTGGTCACATGAATGAAGTTTCTGTCCCCTATAGCTCGGGCCAGCTTCCTTTCTCCCCTTTCGAGCTGTACAAAATCTTAACTGACTATGCCCACTCCTCCTTTTCCTCCTTCCTCAACACCCACTTTTCTTTTTAACCCCTTGCAATCTGGTCTCTTTTTCTCCTTTTATATTGAAACCACATTTTAGAAGATTTCCAATAACTTCAAAAATTCTGATTAACTGTATAATTATCATTCTTATTTGAGTCTCCTGGTTGTCACTCATTCAATAACCACCATTTGTTAAAACCGGACCTGGGAATGCCAGTTCCCAGCCCACCAGAGGCTGAGAGTCTACTAGGTGAAGCAAGCATATAAACCAGGAAGAGGAGTGAAATACGACAGGTGCCAAAATAGAGGCATGCAGAGTCGAATTGAGGGCACAATCTTACAATGCAGTGATGCTACAATGGCGAGCTTCTTCCCAACTCCCACATCCCCTTTTTCTCATCTTCCTTCTTTGAATCCCTTTTCTCATCCGTTTTCTTTAATGCAGACATTTCTCACAATTCAGGTCCCAACCCTCTGTTCTTCTCACTCCACACACTTTCCCTTACAGACTTGATACATTCCCAAGGCAACCAAAAACAAGACTCAAAATTTAAGTCCCTGCCTGGCCCCTACTTCTGCTCTGACCTCCTGTGTCTTTCTGCTGAATGCTTTTCACTTGGAAAACTCACCTCAAACTCACCATCATCTCTAGCCCATTTCTCTGTCAACAGTCCCCACAGGTTTCTATTACTCAGATTCAAAACAGAAGTTAACTCTTCTCAATCTACCCCCTCATTCAATGGAGAACTTAGATGGTCCCCAATTCCTGTCCATCTTTCTTTCAAAGTCACGTCTATTCGTACTTTCTAACTCCCACTGTGGTTATGTAGACTATTTCTTTCTAGGCACTTGACCCTTCTTTAAAGACAGAAAATGATGTCTTTCTTCATGTCTCTACGGCATCCAGCATAGTATATTTGAATTAGTTATTCAATAAATATCTGTTACTGAAGCTACCTTATGACCATTCAGTGGGGCCTTTAAAAGCCATGAAGTGAAACTGGGCCTTGCCTGGAATATAGCCAAAGCCAGACACTGCGTCACGGACGAGGGCAGAAAATTCCCTCCTGGTCTCCCCTCCTGCATTTCGTGGGGGCTATACTAACCCCCTACCCCTGTCCCCACCAACACAACCACTAATCAGCTCTGGGGTGAGGGTGCTTCAGGCCAGCACTCTGGCAGTCTGCCCAACTGACAGTGAACTGAAATTGGGTTGGGGAAGCAGAATTCCAGAAAACAGGCTTATTATCGAGGCCTCGCAACCGAGTTGACAGCAAAGAAACTGAAATGGGAGCTGCATTTTCCAATTCCCCATGCAGAAAGCGAAGGAGAAAACATCTATAGGCCCAGATGTAATTACATCATTTCCACTCTCAACCAAAAAGAGCAGAAAAGTGGCTGTGAGGGAAGTCTCCTCAGAGCATAGCTGGTCACCAACCAGAGGCCGGACTGGAATGGGAATATTCAGTTCAAAATGAAAATACCACCATGGAAAGACTCCACTTCCTGCCAGAAGGAGCTCACGCAGCACCTCTGGTGGTATGTTCCTCGTGATTCATGCCAAAAAATTTTACTGAAATTGGAGCAACCAACAGCAAAGGGAGTCTGAGCCCACGTTCAGGCTCGTCGTGTTATAAAGGAGCTGAGAGACAATGTAGTCGGTTTTATTAGACTCATTCCCACCTAACTTCCATTGTTCACTTCTGCTCAGTGTCCCAGAGCACTATTCCAAGCCCAAGCTGAAATTACATTTCTGGGTTAATAACAAGGACAGGAAAATAAATCATGTCTGCCCTAGGAGTGAACCCAAAACCAAAAGCTGCCAGAGAGGAATTTGTGAGTGGAGTTTAGAGGCAACTTTAATTCTGAAGGAAATGAACCTTTAAAAAGAAAATCCAAATAGCAATCTACGTAGACAAAACATTAATCTGCACTGCCTTAGTTAATTTGGGGGCCTTTCATAACTTTTGTTTTCTTAGGTGGCTATCTGCCAGAGCAGAACTTCTCTCATAAGATGGCAGATGGCTTGGGGCCAGATACAGTAACAGTAAAAACACGTGTGCTTGGGCTTCGTCCGATCCTCGGGTGTACTTCCATTTCGTAAAGGGAACTAACTCCATCACAATCTACCAATAAAAAACTAAATCATTTGTCCAATTCCATTTCTTTCTTCTGCCTGGGTTTTAGCTTGGCCAGAAGGGTGGTAGGTTTTGAGGGCATAAACGAATACTAGTCTAGAGAGTCACACCAAGTAAAAAGGTTCTGCGATGGGCTAGAGATCAGTTCTGCACACCATTGATGTGGGAACCACACCAGAGCATGGCCACCATGTTTTTTTCCAGTGAGGCCAACACAAGGCCCCTCTACAGACAGTTTCAAGCCCACCTCTACCTATCAGGATCAAAGAGGACACATCTACCCAGTAGCAGCAATGGTAACACCAAAGAACATCTTTGCCGCTAAAGTAGTGTGGTCCAATAGAAATGTCTCAGAGACAAAGATGTAATTTTTTTAAACATGTTTTTATTGATTTCAGAGAGGAAGGGAGAGGCAGAGAGAGCTAGAAACATCAATGATGAGAATCATCAATTGGCTGCCTCCTGCATGCCCCTCACTGGGGATCAAGCCCGCAACCGGGCATGTGACCCTGATTGGAATCGAACCCAGGACCCTTCAGTCCGCAGGCCAACGCTCTATCCACTGAGCCAAACCGGCTAGGACCACAGATGTAATTTTAAATTTTCTGGTGGCACTTAAAAAGGGCAAAAGAAACTGGTAAAATTAACTTCAATATTATATTTTATCTAACTCTGTGTATCTAAAACATCATTTTAGCATCTAATCAATATGTAAAACATTATTAATGAGACATTTTACTTTAAAAAAAAATCAGGTATTGTTCAGTTGTGGCACAATAGGTGTGTCTAGTGGCTACCATATCAAACAGCAGAATTCAGAATGTTTTACAAGATAATTGTTTGGTGAGTATAAACTCAAAAAGCTTTTTATTGCACCATTCATTCACCCAATACCCCAATAAAGTAACTAAGAGATATCAGTTCCATGGTTGACAAATAAAGACTTCAAAAAAAAAAAAAGTAGGGGTGGGGGGAGGGGGGAAGCTGACACATTTACCTGAAATCAAACCATAAACAGACTTGGAAAAACTCTGGTCATGTGAAGCCTGAAATTTGCTATAGAAGACTAAGCCTTCCATGTTTGTGCACATCCAACACAGGATGTAGCAGGCTCTTCTCATTAAAAACATGGCAGATTCCCAAATCTCCACTTATTTCAAATTGATACCTAGTTTTTTCAGCTCCACAATCCCATCCATTCTTTTTCGGATAGCTGGCAACTTCATTCCCTCTCCTAGAAACCTACTCCAACCCTTCTTTTTCTATTTTGTCAAAAGCCAGACGAAACAGTTCACGCTTAAACCCTACAGCTGGAAATTATAAAGGGAATTCTGAACGAAGTTGTAATAAAGCTTTTAGGTATAATGAAAAGACCACCAGACTAAATAGTAAACATTCACTTAATATTAATTTTGAATCTCAAATTAACAGGTAAACTTTTAAAAAGGAGAAACACAAAGAGTTAAAGCACCATATCCTAGACTAATATAACTATAAATTGTACTTTCAATCAATTAAAAAGAATCAAAGTTCTTAAAAACAAAAAAAATTTCAAAAAGACCACCCATAGAGTAAATTTGCATAGGAAAAGGACCACAGATTGAGCACAGACTTGGTTCAACTTCTAGCCGAACCACTATGTGCCTTGAGTAAATGTTTAGCTCTTCTGAGACCCATGATCATCTGTAAAAAGGATATTTCATAAACTCTACCCTTCATACAGTTACTGCAAAGCTTAACTTTAAAAAAAAATCAGGTATTGTTCAGTTGTGGCACAATAGGTGTGTCTAGTGGCTACCAAATCAAAAACAACGTAATCAGCACTTATTGGGGTGCTAATAAACATCAGTTAACTCCCAGCCCCCAGCCCCAGTCATTTCTTTAGGTTGTATAAAGCAGAACATACTAATACATGGCTGAGGCCAGGAAGGACTTCATTCATATGAAGTGGAAGAACCTTGGACTTTATCCTGTTGGTGGGGAGGAGAGCAAACAACAGGTTGTCATTGGAAACCAAAGAATTGGGAGGAGTGACATAGAGGAAGGAAAACTGTGGCAAGAAACCAAAGGAAGGGGGTCACTTTATACGACAGCAGATCAAAATAAATAAATATTACCACACTGGATTTACCCATCATGTCTGCCATCTTTTCTAGAAATACAAGAACACATGGAGAAAGAAACATCTTACAAGGACCTTCACAGAAAAGAGGAATTTATTAAACATCCTGGGGTAAGAAATGTTGGTAAATTATCATTTCACTGGGAAAACGTGCCCCATGATTGGGTTTTCCTATTTCATATCAAAGCAGGAAACTAACTGAGTGTGGTATCAAAGAAAAACCAGTAACGAAATCACAATATCATTTCATCTTGACTGTTCAGAGCTTAGAACCACACGGAGCCCTTCTCCTCTCCCGCAGGGCAAGGGAGAGAAGAGAATGGGGCCAAGTCCCTAACCAGCATCTCATCCCACCCAACACCACTTCGAGGGACATTAAAAAGAGAAAAATTCAAATCTTTCCCATTATTGTCATGTAATTAACTTCATAGTAATTTTTTAAGGTGAAAATAAATGGCCTTTGAAAAATCTACCAGAGAAATGGCAAAAGCTAAAGAGAGAAGACAGAAAGAGCAGGGGTTTGGGAGTGAAGGCGTAGGATCAAGACATCAAGTAGAAATTCTAGGGGAAATCCAATTCTAGGAAACCCAGTGGGAAAGTATTACAAATGGACAGTCTGGGGATTAAAAGCAGAAATGTGTGCCTTTCCAGAAAATCGTGTTATTGAAGTTTTAAACCCTTTTAACCTTTTTTTTACTCATAGTCTACAGCTCAAAAAGTACTCTAAATAATTAGCTGCCACAGATAAGGGAAAGCAATTCTTAGCACTAAATACCAGGTAGGGTTGGCGGCAATCCAACATCAAGACTTCTTTGCCGGGCACCATCCCTCACAGGTACTGTAGTTTCTTCTTTATATCATAACTTATTCTTGGGTTTCCGCATTAACTCAATCAATTTCTCTCAAAAAAGGCTCAGTTCTTAATCACTTAATCAGTTCTTAATTGTCTCCACTTTCAGTTAGATAAATAAACAGAAATGGGATCTGAATGTCTGCAAAAAATCACTTAGCTTTCAAACAGAAGTGGAAAATCTGCCTAAGACAATATCAGAAACTTCCAAGAGGTTTTAAAATTAAGCAAGGCTACTCTTCTGATACTAGTATCAGAGGCAAAAAAAAAACCTATTTTTGTCCGATGTGAAAAAAGGATATGAAAGAGGGAAAAATAGAAAGGTAGATGGGCGTCATAAAAATGTATCAAGAGCACCTGCCCAACCCTTTGCATAATTACAGGACACAACAATAAGATGAGGTGGAGTTCTGTCTGTGAAGAAACAATAAGCTCTGAACTCTTGAGGTCTCTATAACTTGTACTTTTTTTTGAAGTTGGAAGAGGAATATTCTAATAGCCTTTTCATATAATTATGAATATTCTTTGATATGACACCAAAATTTGACAAGTTGTAATCCTTCCCCCCTCCACCCCGCCCCCCATTTTTATTGAGATATGACTGACATATAACATTGTGTAAGTTTAAGGTACACAATGTGATTATTTGATATACATATATATTGCAAATAATTACCACCATAAGGTTAGTTAACACATCCATTACTTCACACAGCTACCATTTATGTGTGTGTGTGTGATAAAAACATTTCTATCTTCACATTTAAGCATGTTCTTTTCCTCTCAGATATTTATTACGCATCTACTATATTCCAGGCGATGGGCTGCTTTTCCCAGATAACCTCCGAGTCCGTCAGTAATGCTCTTCTCTCACAGCTGCCCCAGCAACTAGCACGGTGCTGAGTTCAGAGCCACGCTCAGTAAGTACCTGTGAACACATTCCTTTAAGTGAACACAGGAGAACGTACATGGTCAGCACAATGACCTAGCACAGAGACCTTGTGAAAGGTGCCCACTTCTACAGCAGCCTGCCTCTGGTTACCAATCCGTGCCCCCCCCTGGCCGATTCACCACACGGTACATACCTGTCCACTGAGGGGGGCAGCGGCAGTTGTAGGTATTGACCCCATCCACACAAACCCCTCCGTTCTGACACCGGTGGTTGGGGCAGTCATCAATATTCCGCTCACAGGTGCTGCCTTCAAAACCTGGTGAGAGAGAGCAAGAGAAAACGATGAACTCTCTGAAGAAGAACTGATCTCTCTTCTCCCGCAGGACAGGGTCATCGAACAGCCCTACTTCACTATTTCAGTTCAGCAGCCAGCAGCTGCTCAACCCAGGACTCACTCCATTAACAAAAGTCCCCAATCTTCTGCCTTCTCTTGCCTCCAGCATAGCTAGACAGTTGGAGTGACTCATTATGCCAATGGCATGCTTTCGCAGTTACCTCATAAGTATTTCAAAGTGTTTCATGAAATAAAAGCCCAGTGAAGATAAATCTCCACTTGGGACAGCTTTTTACTGGTTCTTAACAAAAGGATATTAGATTTACCCCAGCTCCATGCTAGATTAATGAGAAGAACAGATAAAAGCTTATCTCATTAGATTTAACCCCCCCCCCCCTTAGGATGATTGTTTGGGAAAACTAGGTGGGGATGAAAGGCATAAGAAAAATACTGAACTTAAAGTCTGAAGATATAAGTCAAGTTCCAACCTCACTACCTATTAGTATAAGCTACTTAACACATGGTAAATTCCTAACTTTGAATCAGCTTCCTTGTCTGTAAAATGAGGCTGACTCCACCTGCCTGGCCTGCTTTTCTAGGTTGTTATAAGTGCCACATTACAAGCCAAATGCAAAAGAAATATAAAAAGCTATCTTAAAATGGGGTGGCATTCTTACTAACTAAACTTCCCAAACCTTCAAATTCTTCACCCCCTCTCTACATTTATAGCATTGCTTCCTTCCTCTTGATTTTCGCCATTTATGAAAAATGAAACTAGCACCTCAAACTTCACCCCAACTAACCACAGTAATTTATATATTAGGCTTTTCCCCCTCTCTCTCCTTCCTACCAAATCCCTTAACTATTAAAATAGAAGACTACCAGCTTTAAAACGAGAGGATGTTCACTAAGCATTGTCCTACTTGAAATATAGTACGACTATGTACTTGGCCTCTTCAAAATGTCCCTTAAGGTTCCTCTCTCACACTCAACACACTTACTGAGTCTTATACGAGGCACTGGGGATATAACAGAGAGTGCAAGAGACAGAGCCCCTGCTTTGGGGGCATTTACAGCCCGGTGGCTGGGAAAGACATCAATCACACCTTGCTTTGTTCATTTTACCACAAGCTACTGTGGTAGTTAGCCTACATCTGCTCTGTTACACTGGAACACGGCTCGTTTCTCTGAATGCAGCGGCAGTCATGTGCATGAGTACAGACCAAGTGGCCAAAGTGATTTCCCAGAGACCAAAGGAAATCAGCTCAGAGAAGATGGGGAGGAATGAAAGCTTGACTGAAGAGAATTCTGGGCCTCTCTGAGTTTGGTACTCAGGCCATTCAAGCAGATGAATCACGAAGTAAGCTTGAGAAAGACTATGAAAATTTTTATAGACTCAGATTTGTAAAAATGTATCATGTTACTCATATATCTGTTTAATTCCTATGAACATCTTACAAACAGGCTGAGTCAGAAAATGTTACGATAAAGCGAGGGCAGATCTGCAGATCTGCCAAGCAGCAGTTCCTGAACAAGAGCTGAGGGCTGTGTTCCTAGTCCAGTGCTGTTAATGGAAACAGTCTTAAGAGAAGTGAAAGATTCCATTTCAGGGTGTGGGAGGGCCACAGGGCTCCTGGCCCACCACAGCTAGAACTTGTGTGGGCTGGTGAGGTTCTAGAACTGGTAATGGTCATCCTCCCCCTAGTTTGATCTCTCTGGTGACTAAGACTAAATATTATTGACTAGGGTGTCAGTGAGATGTAACCAAACTATAAGGATTGGAAACTGTGACCCTGAATTCATACAAGCCAATGCTACAACTAACTGAATTCACCAACCACAGACAAATTAAGAAAGCAGAAGCATTTCAGCATAACCACAATATATAAGAAAGAAAATGTTCTCTTTGTATGACTGACTGACTGTTTTTGAGGTAGTTCTTCCCTGCCAACAGGTAGAAGGAGAGAGGTGAAGAGAAATTCATGGTTAGAGTGTGGCCTCTGAGGCCAAACTGCCTAGGTCCCCTCTCCTCCCTGCCATGCAATACCTGAGTGAACAGAAAAATACTAAACCTTTCCTCTCTGGGGGAATTAATAGGACCTACCTCAAAGGGATGTTGTAAAGATTAAATGAGTTAGATATTTAAAAAACCTTAATTCAATAAATGGTGCTGGAACAATTAAATATCGACATGCAAAAGAATAAAGTTGGACCCCTTCCTCACACCATGCACAAAAATTAACTCAGAATGTAAGAGTCAAAATTATAAAACTCTTAGAAGAAAACTCAGGAGTAAATCTCTGTGACTTGGATTATGTAAAGCTTTCTTAAATATAACCAAAAGCACAAGCAAACGAAAACAATGTCTGTGTCACCAAAATTAAAAACATTTGGGCTTCAAAGGAAACCATCAAGAATGCGAAAAGACAGCCTACAGAATGAGAAAAAATATTTGCAAATCATATATCTGATTTGTATCTAGGATATATTAAAAACTCATATATATAATGAAAATATAACATATACA